>NW_011345642.1:193127-360528 GCF_000735185.1 Notothenia coriiceps | reverse complement strand
CACACACCCACACACACACACACACACACACACACACACACACACACACACACGCGCACACACACGACCTCTTTCTCTCTATACTTGGAACGTTTGTGTGGTAGCTTTGAGTGACTTAGTTAATGATATGCGTGACCTGTGTTAGGACCACCAGGCAGAGGTTGTGTGAACTGCTTTAACAAGTCAGCAGCCTGTTGACCGTTATAACCAGCAGATACTTTCCTTTCAATGAAGTTAGTCCTTCAAACCTGTTTTTTAAGAGTCCAATTTAACATCAAAACGTACCTTCATAAATGATGATACACTTTGGACTAGCAGCTTGCTTGTCTTCAAACTAGTTTGTTTTTATCTTACACAAATAGTATAATAACAGATGTTTAACATAAGTGAATGAAGAGGTCAAGGGGTGGACGTTTCCCTAAATTGAGAAATAATCAAACAAATGTAAAAAAACAAACTTCCATTAAGGAAACACAGCTGAGGAATGATCACGGGCATGTTCTCATACATCTAGCTGTCCATGTTGTCATCACATATAGTATATTGCATATTGTTCATCATGCCTGCACGTGGCCCGCTTGAACGTTCTTTTTATTTCAAACCTAAATCAATACATTTGAATGTCTGTTCCTTCGCCTAATTACGAATTGCATAACTTTGTTTTTACTTGTAATCCATCTTAATGCCATCCATTCACACATCCTTTGTTTTTTGTGTGTTTTCTGTTTGCCTGCCATCCATCATGTCGGCGTACACAGGCGATGACTGTAAAGGGAAGCAGCATTCAGAGACACACACCGTCCTCCTCACACAGTCCTCCAGGCCTCGACGCCTGGTGGGGGCGCTGTGGAGCGTCCTAGCTTATGCAGGTTAACCAGCAATTTACTTGCGTTGATAACATCCTGTGTATATACTGTTAGAAGAATGTGTTTAGTACTCATATGTTTTGTAGATGTGAACACGCTGTAATTGATCAACTGAACTCTTTCCCCTTGTCTTCTAGGTCACTGTCTCCTGCAGCCAGGCTACTGTGTGGCGGGAGCCGGCAAAGCGTTGGGGTCAGGGGTCGGGACAGTGGTTCGGACAGTGGTGCAGAGGCTGCTCTCCGTCTTCTGGATGCTCCTGGCTGCTCCAGGTCAGTGGAGTCATCTTGTTACGATGATGTGTCGTCTCTGCTTCTTCCTTTAACAGCTTCTGATCTCATTCTCTGTGTGTGTGTCTTATATTTATTCCATCGTCCCAGTGAAGGCAGGCAGAGGACTCTTGTGGTTTCTTGCAACAGGATGGTACCAGCTGGTGTCTCTTGTGTCTCTTCTCAATGTCTTCTTTCTGACACGGTAAGCCCTATTTTTCTGAACCTTCCGGTGTTGCAATGCACAAAAGGGAAAACAATGAACAGCTTATATATTAACTGTTGTCAAAACGTTTAAAGAAAATATATTTTTGTAAAAACAATTTATAAAATAAAAATGTAAAATTCATCTTCAATGTAAAAACTCATCTCTTTCGAATCCACTTCGAGCAATAAAATGACTATCAAAGAACTTATATACTAATAAAGGGCGTGCTTATCTAAAGCCAGTTGAGTAGCACTTGAGTGTTTTGTCTCTATGAAACCTGATGTACTTATGATTCTGTTTTTCTTCAAGTTTGTATTTTGTTGGTCGAATGCACTTATTGTAAGTCGCTTTGGATAAAAGCGTCAGCTAAATGTAATGTAATGTCAAATGCATGGCTCGTAGTGATGAAATTCAATCTGCAGCCCCGAAAGGCTAAACAGAACTCGCCTTCCCCTATTACTATTACAAAAAACGTCAACACTAACTTTTTAGCTCCAAACAGACGCAGTAAACAACTTGCTGATGAATATAGGACAGCATTAAGTGGCTAAAGAGAGGACATATTGGACTTGCGTTCACTCCAAGTGAATACTATCTTTGCTCCACAACTGCTAGATGAATCAACAGCATGTACTTGTTTATCTGACCAGTGTATCTCTGTGTTTCAGATGCCTTCCTAAACTCTGGAGGCTCCTGCTTTTCCTTTTGCCCCTTTTGCTCCTCCTTGGTGAGTTGATCAGAAATGCTCTTTTCCTTTATCACATGGGTAACCTATTTACTGAGCAGGCACGAAAGAAAATCCGTCTGTACCGAGGCACTAGATGTCCTCACAAGCACACATCCCCAGAGTACGATGCAAATCTAGAACCAGATTCAGGTCAGCCTTGCTGGGCTTCTTGTGAGTTACTTCACTCAGTTTCCTTTTTCCACTTACCTTGAGAGCTACTCCTTTTGGTTGACGTACTTTCCTCTCGTTTCTGAGATATTATGTTTTATTTTAATATTAAATATGGATGCGCTTGTTCCAACACTTTATTGCATCTAGTGTCTATGACGTTTAGGTTAATGGAAAGATGCCAACGTTTAAATAAAATGTAAATATAGTTTGAATAACAGTGTGTGCCGCTGTTATATTGGACAGAATGTAAAATACATTTCTGAAGGGACCAAGTGTCACCACACACCAGATTGAGATTACAATGAGTGGCCAAAGAGTGTGCTAACAATCTTTACTTCCTGTTGTCTATATGCAGCGTTTTGGTTTTGGGGTCCGTCCGCTGCTGCCATACTTGCCTACCTCCCAGCCATAAACCTAACAGAGTGGCGTCCGGCGTCTCCCATCACCCTCCTGTCTAACTTGGTGCCAGCTGTAGCTCCGGCCCCTGCCTCTGTCCCCGTCCTTCCATCAGGGGCTCCAGTGGTGCAGACCCCCGCCACCCCGCTCTCACAGGCACCGGTAAGATGAAACCACGAGCAGCGCTAAAACACTGTTGGTAGCCACTGAGTAATATGAGTGTGTGTATGAACTATTACATTAAGTATGTTGCAGTTAAAGCACTTTCTAACAGACATTTGAAACGCCCAAAGTGCTTTGCCCTGTACTTCAGTGCACACAGACACAGTTTATAAATAAGATAAGTAATGCTTTTGTGCTTCTGGTCATATGCAGGGCCGTCTTAGAGCCACCACACATTGTGACCTTTTTTCTGTATTTCTTCCAAATCTTCTCCTCCTCAGCCACTCCTCCCCCCTGTGGCAGTCTCTAGCATTGACTTGGAGCGCCTGGAACGTGTGGAGGGCAAATTAACCCTGCTGTGGGATCGAGTCCAGCAGGGTGAACATAAGCAGGATCAGAGTCACAGGGACGTGTTGGCTCTCTACAGCTCCCTGAAAGAGCATCTCCACACTGAGACAGACAGAGAGGCCCTGGGACTGTGGGTGTCCTCCCTGCTGGAGAACAGACTGGGCGTGTTGCGGGGAGAGCTGGAGCAGGAGAGTACACACAGAGCCCAGGTGAAGAGATTAGGATAAGTCCTGAGCTACAAGAGCAATGTTTGGCTCTAAAAGCTCACTTGTATCTCACTTTTCTTTCTCTTGATCCCTTCTCCATGCAGAGTGCTGAGCAGCAGAAGAAGCACCAAGAGGGGCAGGCAACACGGCTGGCTGACTTAGAGTTGTGGCTCACTGCTCTGGCTGCCAAGACTGGGGTGCGTTTAGCGGAAACACTGCTCTTCTACTGAAAACCTCTTAACTATGTGTCTGCAAGATAGCTTATTTATAACACGATCATTCAAACTGAATACAAACCTTTTATATACATCTTCAAATAAACAGTAAAGGCAAGCAAGAAACATCTTATTAACCATGATTAAATTAAATAATCCACATTTCATTAAAGAGTAGAGGTCTAATTGTAAACGGTAACAAAGAATACACTGCAGGCAGTCATACAAAGCCTGAAGTCTAAATATTAACGTTCAAGGTTTTTATTTGTCATACGAACATAGCTACAGTGTTGTTATGACGATGACAATCTTAGGTCACAGGCTCCTCCAACAGTGCAACCCAATAACACAGATAAACAGAAAAATATAATGCAAGTGAATACAAAAAGAAAAATAGTTTACAAAGTGAAATAGTGCAATAAGAGTCTATATGCAAGTTATTGGACAAACACAACTATTATTAAAGCATAAGCTAAGATATGGTTGTTTTAGGTCTGTTTACAAAGGAACAGTGTCGTGGTATTGAAAACATAATGTTCTTCCTAGAGAATTCAAACTGCCATTGTAGTCTATGTTTTTTCGGCTTTCTTCAGTTTCTCTTCTTGATATTTATCGTAGGAGGTGCAACAGCGGCAGCAGCAGTATGAGCACGAGAAGCAGGAAAAGGAGGAGGAGGACGTTGTCCCTTCAGCAGCAGACACGGTTCCTGTCAGGTACAGACACCAGAAGAAATGCATTTCTTATTATGCGCTATTCACATTTTGTGAGCAAATTCTTCAAGATTATGGCAGCTCACATGTAGATGCTGTGTCTTCCTCTTAGTGTGGGAGTGAAGCAGGAGGAACATGATGCTCTGCTAGCGGAGGTGAAGAGACTTGAGCTGGAGCTGGGCAAAATCAGAAAGGATCTGCAGGGCGTTGTGGGATGCAAGGGCAAGTGTGAGCAGCTGGAAACACTGCAAGAGACGGTACGCAACACAACTATTAACACCTGTTTGGGCTATATTCCGCCCTCACTGTGATGCAGTTTCCTGAATATTTAGTTCCTGGCATCCATTTGTTTTAATTATTGGTTCTCTGTGTATCTTTTCCCCCAGATATCAGCCCAGGTGTCCTCCCAGGTGTCCTCCCAGGTATCCTCCCAGGTGCGTAAGGAGCTGCAGGCTCTGTTCTTCGGCAGTGGCGGGTCAGGAGCGGAGCAGGGAGAGGTGCCTGAGTCCCTGATCCTCTGGTTGTCTCAGCGCTACGTCAGCACCCCCGACCTGCAGGTCTCCCTCTCCTCACTGGAGCACAGCATCCTGAAAGACGTGTCCCTGCAGCTGGAGCTAAGCCGGGCTCAAACCCTAGGTGAGGCTGAGTTCCAAGCCAAGACCATCGTTCAGACCGTGAGCGGGAGCGTCCAGCACACTGCTGCTGCTGAGGGACTGACGAAAGAGGTAATGAACATAAACTGGAAACATCTTTATTGCAGGGGAAGCTCTTTAAAAAATGTTATTGGCCATGTGTTTGAGGCTCTTCTTTAATTTGTAAGTCTTGTGTTGTTGTCTACTCTCAAGCAAGTGGCGCTGATTGTCCAAAACGCTTTGAGGCTCTACTCCCAGGACCGAACCGGCCAGGTGGACTATGCCCTGGAGTCTGGAGGTAAGAAGCAAGACTGACTTCACTATCAGCCTGTCTGTCAAAGTCAAGTTAGGCTGCATCCACAAAATGGTTCTTGTACAGGGGTGTGTGTGGGTGTCAATAAATGGCTCATTTGTGTGATGTCATGTTTTCAACTTTGATCCCCAATGTAGGACAAGTATATATTTTTTCTAAACTGAACTGCGCTAATGCATGTCTCTTACATAATGAGGGTGCATGGATTAGTCAGGCTGGAGGACCACAGAGTATTAACAGCAAAAGCTCTGACTCTATTGTCAGGTGTGTTACTGAGCAGTCTGTTGACCTACATGAGAGGCACAGTAAGTATTCAGATATACTCCATATAATCACAACCACCTGTTGCATTTCCGGTCTGTCTCTACGATAGTGCAACTTGGGCTTGGGATTCAAAACCACTATATGTTAGCAGACTTAGGTTGGCCTCTCACGATAAATAATCGCCATAAGCCAGGGCTCGACAGTAACGGTTGCCAGGTTGCCATTGGCAACCATTCAGAAAAAATGTCAACCACTTCTTGGCCTTTGGTTGCCATCAGTGGCAACCACTTTTTAACATGAAGAAATAAGGACAGCAAACAGCTAAATGTGTTCCCCAAAATAGATAAACGTTAATTATTTGTTGTATTAAGAGTGATATTTAATTATTGTTGTGACCAGTCGGAACCTGATACTTAAGTTGCACGTGCATTGGTGTGATTAATGATCCAGAAAGCGATGCACGTTTACTCGCGTGCGCTGTGCGCCGTGCGTTTGTTTTACAAAACATGGCGAAGCAAATTAACTTGTTTGACTGTGGGGTAAAAAGTTCGGCCAACCCATCAACATCTCAAACTAATGTTCAAAGTGATTCAACTGATAAAGCGCAAGGTGTACCCGAACGAAAAGCAAAGAGGACATGTGTAAAGTCTTAGGAGGCGAAATATATGTACATTCTGCTATCTTGTGCATTCACTTCCGGTAAAAGTTCCTTCAAAATAAGAGTCCCGATCTTATTACTACCAAAATAAAAGTGCAAAACGAAACTTTACCATAGGAAAATATTGGCATACAAATATAATCACTTCTATAAAAAGGTAACACATTTTAAATATAGTTAGACATATTAAAGGTAATTTACAGCATTAATAATTAATATCTAATTCTTGTCTGTGAATGGTTTTCATTTATTTAAGATTAGAAATGTATTAGTCTGGCCAATCCAAGACTTCAATGCTGAAGGGCTAATGGATCTATGGTGGGGGTCAGCACAAAGGTCAAGAGAACCCACATTTGAAAGGGAGACAACGGATGACGAAACTAGTGACTTGCTCAATTCCTTTGTGAGGGATCTGTGAAGAACATGACAACAGCTGCACTACTGGTATTTTGTATACCAGCAATTGAGGGTGGACAAGTTTACTACCACTTTAGTTTCAAATAATTGTGTTAATTACTTATTGTAAAGCATTTGAACATTCTTTTGTCACATTTTCATTATTAAGTTAATTAAGTTTATTAAGTAACTGTATAGTATCTTAATTATTTAAAATATAAGGTGACTAAAAATGGCAACTGTATTTTCAGTTTTGGCAACCAAAAGCTGATGCCTGGTTGCCAGCCTGGCAACCACTTTTAAAAGTTAGCGTTGAGCCCTGCATAAGCAATATTGTTTTCGTTTTGAGACCATTTTTTGAAAGTGACATATTGATAATATAACAGCACGCTGATATTGTACACACTTTGAAAGGGCAATGAGTATTCTAAAAAGGAGCTCTTTATTTCAGGCAGGGCAACGTGATGTTTGGGCGTATGCTTTCCCGTTAAGCTACTAACAGTTAGTTTGTTGTATGAGTCTCTCTCCTTTATGAGAAGTAAAAGCCAGGGGTTGAAGCCCATAATAAAGGAGAACTGTGCAGTCATGTAAGGACATGTTGACAGATGGCTTTAAGGATAAAGATGCTGGCGCAGTTGGAACCATACACCCAAGCGGAGTGTGCAGTATGATGGACTATCAACTTCCACTATGTATAACTACACAATAAAGTTCTACATTCAAATTGACACTTCCTCCCGTCTCCTGTGTGTTTTCAGGTGGCAGCATCCTCAGCACTCGCTGCTCTGAGACGTATGAGACCAAGACGGCCCTCATGAGTCTTTTCGGCCTGCCTCTCTGGTACTTCTCCCAGTCTCCACGGGTCGTCATCCAGGTGAGTGCCACCAGGACTCCATGGGAGTAATGTTTATTTCACTAATGCAGTTTTTCACTGTTTTCTTAAAACAATGGCAAGGTGCTCATGTGAACTTTGAAAGCTTTCCTTAAAGCCTTTTATGCTGTCATTTCTCCTTCCTGCTTTTAGCAAGGAAAGAGTTTTGCTTTGACTTACACAGACTGCTTAAGCACCATATTGGCTTTTGTCTCACATAAGATACACTCAAAGCACACAGTAGGGGTATTCTAATGGCCACTCTTTAGAGAGAAAGAATAATTGCAGCGAGCAAAACCCTTTTACAAGTTCCTATCATTTAATCCTGTAATGAAATGTTTGCGATCATAGAGAGGTTCCTCTTTGGTTGATGAATAAATTGCTTAGTAGAAACACTCATTCACAAGTCCTTGTTGCCGTTATGATGAAACCTATTTCAGCATTTCTACTCTCACTTCCTCTCCTCAGCCCGATGTGTACCCCGGTAACTGCTGGGCGTTCAAAGGCTCTCAGGGTTATCTGGTGATCCGGCTGTCCCTCAGGATCCTGCCCACATCCTTCTGTGTGGAGCACATCCCTAAGGCCCTGTCTCCAACTGGAAACATCACCAGCGCGCCACGCAACTTCACTGTCTTTGTAAGAAACATAACATAAAGCCTTACAACTAGACACGCCGATACATTCCTATTTTGACTGATGTCTGTTTGTCTACAGGGTCTTGATGATGAGTACCAGGAAGAAGGGAAGCTGCTGGGGCAATACGTGTATGAGGAAGATGGAGAGTCACTGCAAACCTTTCCTGTTATGGTAACTTAAGACACGCCTCCTATTATTAATCAAAAATGAAATCATTGTCTGCCAGGATGTTCTGAATATCCCCCCCCTCTCTTTCAGGAGCAGAATGACGGGGCCTTTCAGATCATAGAGGTGCGCGTGCTGTCTAACTGGGGTCACCCAGAATACACCTGCATGTACCGCTTCAGAGTACATGGAGAACCTCGGCCTCAGTGATCCAGCCACTACCATCCACACTCATAAATGACATATCACAATATCTGTACATAGCTCTCGCCAACTTCTTTTTAAACAAAGGGGACGGGACTCGGCAGAACTCTGTGGACGTTTTTATATGAAAGACATGAAGACAATGAAGTTGTGGATTGTAAGGAATGTTTCCTGGCTGAATCGTGAACATGTGTTTTACAATACTAAAGAATGGCAGGATAGCCTGTATGTGGACCGAGTGATTTCAGAAGAAGAAGAGAAACTCAGAAAAAGCTAAAACTCCTAGTCCTCTTTTCGTCAAAATGCCTCTTGCACTGAATCAGCCCGTTAGGGGCGACCGGCTCCACGGAGCGGACACATCCATCCCTCTCTTGGCACCTTCCACTCCTACAGGGAGTTGGACGCTTAGAATGGGGTTTATGGAATTATAGACACATGTCCACCATTTCCTCGTCGGCCGCATCTCAGACTGATTTTGGTTTCTGTACTTAATCATCTATATTTAACTCTGATTTCCTGTCACTCTACTATTTTCAGGATCAAAGCCACTTTTGCCTGTGACACTGTGCAGGCATGTCACTCCTTTTGTTGCTGTCAAGTCTCTGAAATGACTTTACCTGAGCTGTTTGGGCAACCTTCAAAACTGCACACCACTCACAGTGGATATATAAAGTTCACTACATTCAAGGCCCCATGCATCCACCTAACCTTTTTTCTTTGGGAACTGAACATGTTGCCTATGGACAGGCTCTGAATGTCTCCTCAAGTGAATGCTTGATGCAAATCATCCTTTAACTTCACACCAACAGAAGCAATCAACACTGACCTGAGCTTTGAGCTGTTTTAGGAGGATCCTCACTTTGTAATTTAGACAAGATATGTGTATGGTTATGGATGGACTCCAGGATGAACCCTTGCATGATGTGACTCTTCCCAAACCATTCTCCTAACTTGTAAAGTAAATGCATCCTGGATTTACATGAGGTATGAAGGCGTTGGGTCCTGTGCCTGGATCTCAAAATACTAATGACAGATGTCGAAAGCTAACTAAAGACTGTAATTTAGCTTTAAACATCTTGCTGTCGAACGCTAAATGATTGAATTACTCCTGTAGACAAGAGTGTGATTTTTCTTTCCTGATTCTCTAAAGAGGTGACTGTGTCTCCCTCTAGCTCAGTTTTAAACGTCCTCCTCACATGGGCTCCTCTATTCTGAAACCCTGAAGGAATGTATTCTGTATATTTTACTGTTGATAGTCGGTCCTTTATAATATCTGCTTTTATCAGTGTTGCTTTATAAAAAAATCATCCTTTCATAATTATTACAATTATTATGTATTACTACCATGATTTCTACTGTTACTCATCGTGTTGTTTTCCTTTATTTTGTTTAGTTTTTTGGGGGGGGGTTGGATGTCGAAGGATGCACTGCCATGACTTGTGAGAGAAATGCTTGTGGCACAGGTCTTCAGAATTTGTTTTTTTAAATTGAGGGTGTATGTATTCATTAATTTTGGTTCCAAACATGGGGAAGTATAAATTGTTATGTATAAAAAAATGTTATGTTCACAATATTATTTATTAACAAGTCAATTAGTGAAGGCAAGATGTGACTTACTGCGATGTATATTTTGTCAAAAGCTGTTCAGTGCATTTTGGAAGCATCTTGGGACTTTTTTTTTTTTTTTTTTAAAGATAAATGGCTATTTTTGTTCAGTCATGAGATGACTTAACTGCTTTGGAATGTATTCCAATAAAGATTTTAATTTTGAAGAACTTCTCTGAGTAATATAATAATGACTAAAGAAAGACTAATATTGCTATGCTCTTTCAGCAAAGGATATGTCTTGCATTTTGATCATCGTGAAATACGTGTTTTGCATTGCAATATTATTTTTTTTGGTCAATGATTTGTTTAAAGCTGATAGTTAAAGATGTGACATCATTTAGGACTGAACTTTTGCTACAATAGCACAAAATGATGGCCCATCAGTAATATAATATGGCTAAACTAAAAGAAACAACTAAATACAAAATGACAAAGTGGTATGAAACAAAAATCCCTTATAAAATAACAATTACAGTTTTAACTATTAGCTTATGGTGTTTGATGAGTTGCGCTGTGAAGCCAAAGATCTACTAATTTAAAATGGTTAAATACTTGATTAAAAACTGGCTTCTCGATTATTTTAAATGAATGTGTAATCTAGTAATTCAAGGAGTGTTTCCATGTTTCTTACAGGCACAAGAGGGTTAATAACTATAAATGTATGGTTAAGCAATATCACTCACACATAACAGAGAGAATTTACACAAAACGCTGACATCAGACAATTAACTAGTGAAGGATACAGGTAATTAAAAACTAATTTATTATTAGTAGTTTATATTAAACCAAATGTAAAAATAATTATTTTGTTTCTTCGTAAGGTAAAGCCTTTTGTCAATCAATTTCTATATGTATGCTGCCCTCTAGCGGCGAACACCGGAACAATGTATTTAAAATACACACATTGTTTTCCATGAATTGCTCCGTTCCGGTACATTTTAATCTACAGTTTACAACTACGTCAGCCTAATGTATTACACATTGTGCACGAGAAGTGTCAATATCCCGTAGGTATTGAAAACACTAGTTCATTTAGAGACTAAAGGTTGACGCATTTGAATCAATGTTCGGTGAGACATCGTGTGTTTATACCAGGAACTGTTTACAGGTATTGCTTTAGTTATTACTATGTTTGTTTACAGCTTTGAGCACCTGTTTGTTGAACATTATCTTCCAGCCCTACTGCTCTTATTTTATGAACGGAAGTCATCAGCATGACGACTTCCTTAGCAACCTAGCGTGTCCATAGCAACAGTTGGAGCTAACAGGCGGAATAATGGCAGATGTTATCTGTTCCAAAAAATCACTTTGGCAACAAGTTTGTGAAGGTAAGCCAACCGTGTTTTATTTGTTCAAACCTCCTGTCGTGTTCTGGTCAAATCTAACCGATTTACTCCTTTCATCAATCAACTATTGTGTTTTATATGTTGTTGCTTCAAGACCTCATGATATTCTCCACAGCAGGCATTTGAACATATTTGCTGATCACCACATGTCTTTTTTAGTGTTTTAGTCAACTCTGTGACACCTTCGATGTTCCTAGTCATAGGAAATGATTGGACATATCCCTAGATTATTTTTCATCCATCAGACAGATACACACCAACAAATCGACAACCATGTTCATTTTGCAACACATTTTAAGTGTTTATTCTTTGTATATTTACTGCAGTTATTCATGTAAACCAGTAGTCTGAGACATTGTTCACAGCTTAAAAGGGTGTTCGAAAAAAAATTAGGTGCTAGATTGAACCAGGAACACCGGAGTAAGGGGGGAGAATCAAAGCTTTTTTTTTTTTTTTAAGTAAATGGTGTCAAATGATGGCATATGTTTTGTGTTTTTGTAGAGTTTGAAGCGGAGCATCCCAGTCCTCCCAGTGCTTTGTGGACAGAAAGCAGTTCAGGGACAAACCTCTCCCAGTACAGCGCCAGTAAACCCTCCCCGGTCTTCTGTGGACTCCCCGCAGCCAAGGTCAGCTCACCCTTTAGTTTCTTCATCTCTGTGGCTGACTAGTTTCCATCCTGTCACACTGGCATCCTCTGAACTGAATTGTTTTCAATAGGTGTGTGTGGACGATGACCCTCTCAGAGACTTTGACTCTCTGCTTTGCCACCCTGCTCTTCCTGGCTACTCTGTGTTAGGAAAACCTTGTCTTTCAAAAATGAAGCGTCCCCCTGCAGCTGAAGCTATGATGCCTCCACAACTACATAAAAGTAAGATGATGATCATATTAAACTTGTTTTGTTAAGCATTTTTCAAAACAGTTACAAAGATATACATACAAGAAGAAAAAACACCCCAATAAAACCGTAAGGTAAAAGGAGGTAAAGGAGAAGTTATGAAAGAGGGATTAAAACCAGACTGCACAGGGAGAAAAACACTGTGCAACAGACATTTAATTTTGTGTGTGTGTGTGTGTGTGTGTGTGTGTGTGTGTGTGTGTGTGTGTGTGTGTGTGTGTGTGTGTGTGTGTGTGTGTGTGTGTGTGTGTGTGTGTGTGTGTGTGTGTGTGTGTGTGTGTGTGTGTGTGTGTGTGTGTGTGTGTCAGGTCCTGTCTCTCATTTTTTGGAGCAGAGAGTGTTTCCGGTGTTATTGCCTGGACTGGAAGCTTTGCTGACAGAAGCACGGAAGCGTGGCTGCCTGGAGGTCTGTATTTATTTTTGATAAATGTTTTACCACAAATTAGTCTAATTAAAACTTGGGTAACAAATTATGAATATGTTTGATTGCATTGTCTCTTAGAATAGATATGGTAAAATGGACATCATTTCCTCAAGCACTAAGTGCAGTTTTTAAGAACCTGTACTTTATTTGGCTGTTTTAAATGTTCTGCTAGTTTATTCTTGGCAATGTTGCAGTTTTTACTTCACCACATTTATTTCACAGCTGTAGTTGGTATTTTATTTGCTAATTAAAAACAAAGTAGTCCTAAATACTACTTCTGCATGGTGCATGGCATCTATCACTTTCTTTTGTGTTGCAGAGGGAAAGAACAGCATTTAACCCGTGTGACTTCCTGACTGAGTGGCTCTACAAGTAAGAGACAACATACACACACCCTCAATGTTTATATTATTTTCACTCATGTATTTCATCATTTTGATTGGGTTTCATGTTTGTTTTGTGGTCCTTTGCCTCTCCTCCTTTATCCTCAGTCAAAACCCCCGCAGGCGAGAACAGGTTCCAGTGAACTTCCATGACATCCCCTTTGTGAAGGACTGGATTCAAAAAAAGTGAGTGTCTTCCAAACCACACGCACACATACACTACAGTTGTAACCTCCAAATGTATTGTTTTTTCAAGAAATTATAGACATTATTCTTTGGCCTTTTTTTTTTGTTCCATTGTTACCGGTTTGATACATGGCTAAAGTATAAAGCAAACAATAATTTCAAGATAAATAATTATGTGAACACTAAGGTAAGACAAACATGCTCATTCAACGATGATACATACTATATGTTCTAATGATTTTCAATTGTTTTATCATCAGTCCCAGGCCTCCTGTCCCTCTGTTTCTCCTGCTGAGCGAGGATCAGGCTGCTCTGCTCATCCAGGCTTTCTGGAGGGGATACAAGGTACACTATAAAATAACTTGATATAGCAATGCACTCAAAAGCCTGGGAAAAATATCCTATAACTTGACATATTTATACTCAACCTCAGTAGTTCCTGTTTTCAGTTACCAAATCTAATTAATAAAAAAAACTTTTAAAAACAAAGGACATTTTAATTTAGAAGTAGAAAGCTTGAAGCCTGCAATAACTCCATACACCACAGCAAGTCTGCTGCTTGCAAGTGTGTGGGTCTGATCTCCTGACAAACAATAGGCACTATACTGCATGTGCATTGGCCAACAGTGCGTTCTTGTTGTATAATCCCATCCTGCTGAAAGGCTCCGCTTGCACAGGGACTGCAATTTCATTCAGCAGCTTGATTATGTCATCAGCTATGCTGGGATTTATTTCCTTCCTGTGTGGGTGTCATGATCTGAGTACTCAGTGCTGTGATATAAATAGACACAAACAGAAACTAAACAAACAGCAGCAGTTTCTTCATACTCGTACACAAATAAACCAAGTATTGTGTGCTGTAGGGATGAAAGCAGGGGTCATGTTTCTCTATATGAAGCTTATTTTTCATGTTCTACCCTTCGTGCTTGTTGGAGGATTGAACTTTAGCGTTTCTGCACAAACCATTGAGAGGAAAAGATGCCAGCTGTGCTGTCACATATTATTACATTCTGTTTGAGTGATCTGAACAGTTTTGCATGGTGTGTTTGAGGGTATGCGCACGAAAGATGTAGTGTTTGTGCATGCGTCCATGTTTGGGTACTTGCACACCAGTAGGGGGCAACACTTCCTCTTCTGTTTCTGTAACAGAAAAAAAGCTAAATAAATCGTACTGGTCTCCGCTCACATTAGGTGGCAGCAGTGCGCCGGCCCCCTTTCCCTGCTCACTGTGTTTACCCTAAACCAAAGAGAGGTTCAGTGGGGCCGCTGATAACACTGCAGCTCAGCACCCCAAGGGATTTAGAGGGAGAGAGACAGCCAGGAGGAGAGAAAAGTGAGAGAATGGGAGGATATATCCAAAAGGATGAAGCTCAGGCTATATTAGGAACATTTTCAGATGGACAACAAAAGAGAGAAGAGAGGCAAGATGATGTTTCAGAGTGGCTTCGGATTAGGAATGGGTTATGGATGAGGGAAATGCAGCTTTAGCTAAATCTGTGGCGGCTAAAAGTAGGCAGAGAGATGGAGCCTCTGGGAAGCGCAGGGAGGCTGTGAACGCAGCACATTCAGGGTCTGAAATGAGGGTTTGCTCCTTCAGATCATGACTTATTCAAAGTACACAGGGTGGAGATATTTTGGGTAGGCACTGGGGCGAAGTCCTGACAAGCGTTTTAGTGTTACATTGCTGCTGTTACCTTGGCTTGAGAAAACAGCCGTTTACAGCTCAGTGGGCAGCAGAGCAGAGGACATCAGCACAAAAAGTCATCTGTGAAACACCGGTGTAAAAGTTATTAGTTCCTTTTTTTTCGAACACCTTTTGTGTGTGTCTGCTAGTGTGAGAATGTGTACTGTATGTGTATTGCAAATAGCGTGTGATATCATTTATTATCCAAACCTAATCCGTCTAAACAATTCTGATCATATCAAAATATTGTCTCACAGATTGGATTTGAAGTGATCATAATCTCTCCTACTTTGTAAGGTCTTGAGATATTTTGAGGTTTTAATAGGAGTGTAATAGGACTATGAGATTTTGAACACTAAAAAACATGACTCAATCATTCATAAGTTTTCTGTGTGTTTTTTAAATATTACACAAAATATTGTAACATAAAGATATTTAATGTTATGATTAGCACATCTCTACTTCCATTAAAATACCCTTCTCCACCCCATCCCCTCCACACACCCTCTTATTTCCCCCCACTCTTACACTCTCTGCCGTTATATAACCTGCCTGACGCAAGGCTGACTGCAGAGGGTGTGTGTGCGTGTGAATCCATGGGAGTGTGCGTGTGTATTCATGGGAAGAGCAGCGATAGAGATAGTGTACACACACACACACACACACACACACACACACACACACACACACACACACACACACACAGCACTAAATCACGTGTCTGACCTAGACAATATGACTGTCTCTTGTTTCTCCCATGTACATCTATGAAGAGCTGCTGGATCTAAACATATTACATAATCTTCTTCACACCGTGTGCATTAGCTCAACACTAATCCATTCATCCTTGCCTGCTACTGCACACATATGCACACACACTCAAAACACACACACACACACACACACACACACACACACACACACACACACACACACACACACACACACACACAAACACACACACGGACAAACACACAAAGCCAGAACTAGGTCTTCGATTCCAGCTGAATGATCCCAGAGCAGTGATGAATGGTTTGAATTGAGGTCCAGTGTTAAGTCAGTGCTTGGCCACGTGCAGTGACACAGAAAAGATGTCATTCTAGTAGCTGGTTGTTCTGTTTGTCCTTACCTCCCCCTCCTGCAGAAGGGCTGTAGGGGCCCGCTGCCCCTGAATATGATGGACTGGTCATAACACGAAAGGCCAATTCCTATTCCTGTAATATCCACTATCATCCGTAATACATAACGTTGTTTAGGTCTTGTTCTTACAAACGGTTGATTTACAGTGCAACCACTTCCTTTGCCTGAATCATGAATCATTCCTCCGCTGGGTAAACCTTGATGGAAGCCTCATCGTCAAACAAAAAAGATGATGGATCGGTGGGTGGATGGGGGGGGGGTGAGGTGTAGATGTAGATGGCTGTGGTGGCTGTGTCCGTCTTTATGCAGCCTGTCAGTGTGTCTGGTGATGTGACTGCAGCCAGTTCCTCTGAACAGAAGCCATTGTGCTGCTGCAGAGTGTGAGACTGGGAGAGGAGCTCGCTCTCACAGGCACATTTGCACAAAAAGGGAATGCAGCTTGAAAGGCTGTGCAGCGGTATTGAAGTGTGTGAGAAAAAGGGCATAGGGTGCACCGTTTGTGACACTGCATGGTTCAACGCAGTTTTATGGTTATGTGTTGAGCGTGGGCTGCTGGCTTTGGGAGATAGGAGAAGATGGAGTCCCTATTTTTAGCGTTTTTTGCTTTTGTGTCCTCAACACGTGTGTTTTTGTGTGGTTATGCAGGCAGGCTTGCAATGCTTTACAATTTGTTCAAATCACTCTGATCCCAAACCATACAAGCATCAGTGTTGTGTGCAGCGATGTTGATCATCATAGCAACACGATACTGTATTATGGTAGATTAATGAATGCTTCAAACCAGGAAGAATACATTAGAAAATAAATACATTTGGTGTAATCAGCTGTACTGATGCATGCGTAGGCTTCAAACGCTCAAGCACTCAGTTTTTTGTCTCGTGCCATCACAAGGAAACTGGCAAACTTGTGTAGAAAGCATGTATTTGAAAAGTCAGCGTTCTAAGAACGTTGACTTTTTAAATGTTGTCTTTGTTTGTGTGGCACATTGCAAATCTTTATGTCCTGGGGACTCTCGCTGTGAAAATGTTCCATTGTTCAGTAGCTGACAGCAACAGAAGAAGAAATGGAGGTACATGGTTTCTGCAGGGCACAGAGGAAGACTGACAGAGTAGAAATGGCCACACAGAAACAAACACGACAGACTCCAACCCCCACCCGTCCTGACCCTCACCCTTCATTTCCATGTCTATGGTTCGCTCCCATCAGCAGAGGGGCTGCTGCGGCACTGTGACACCCGGTGAATGAACTGTTGGAGCCCACTCGTCTTACCCATTCCTGAACCCATCGACAGGCTTATATAACAGGCCCACTTTCATACTCACTGCTAATAGCATCAACATTGTGGCCATTCAAGCAGCAAAATGGAAAGATAGGAGTAATTGAGAAAACAAGATGGGAGAGAAAAACAGAGGGGAGAGGAGAGAGATATAACTGAAATGTGCTGGAGAATCAGAGGAAAATAAGGTGTTGGTTTGAGAGAGAGTGTCACGTTGAGTATATGGAGACGAAGAAGTCCACCTGGGTACTGAAGAGGAGAGGGAAGAAGCAGAGTTACTGGGAGGAATGGTTGTAAGTAGAGGAGATAAAGAAAGGAAAGCAAACTCTTCTGGGAAATCTAACGCAGTAAGTCTGTTTAAGCCAGCAGTGTCCAAACAAACACAATAACTACAGGGGTTTACCCAAAGCATGGGAGCTCCCATTGGAGAATTCGGATTAAAACATTTTACAAATAGAATTATGAAAAGCAGGCAAACAAAAGTATAAATACAAAAGATTAAAAACCACAAGATAAAAAGACAATTATACATATTGTAGAAAACAAGACATAAGTCTGTATAAAAGCTTCTTTAAAAAGATGATTTTTGAAAAGGAATTTAAAGTTGCTTCTGATTCTGTTTCCTGATATAAGCTGACAACTGAAATGATGGCTGAGCATATCATGTTTACGTTTTTTACCCCTACTATTTTTTGTGAACAGTAGGATCTGAAGTTAGGGTTAGTTAGGGTCTGCTGCACAGATGTGACCTGAAAATAGCAAAGTACATAGTAGTGCCGTCCCAATATCAGATTTACAACACAAATATATAATTATATCTTTTACATTCACCCTTCACTTTGCTTTGTGTGAACTGAAAGAAACCAACATGATTTAAGAGTTGCTCGTTTGTGTTGTAGTTGTCATTACCATGTGTATTTTTGAACATGATGGAGGGTGGAGGTTGTGGTGTCCACATTCACAGTAAATGAGCCACATTAACTTCCATACAGGAACAGAAGGATTTATCAACTAACTAACTCTTCGAATGGAAAACACTGTCAGCTTACTGACACTGATTAGCCTAATTAACTTATTGGCAAAGTTTGCTTATGTCAATTTGTTGTTTTGTTTGTTATAGATTAGGTCACGCCCAGATGTGCAGGAGCTGCGCCAGTGGCAGAAAGAACTGAGAGAGAACCGTGACATCGCCAAAACTGTCGCGCAGTTCTGGGCCCAACGAGAGAGCCGAGGTAAGAGCGAACACACACACACAAACTCACACTCACACGGTATCACTGAATGCCAGGCTCTCAGGCAACACAATACTATTGATCTTTTATTTTCTCATGGTGCCAAAGGGCTGGTGATAGGCAGGCAGGATGCCAGAACACGTCAGAATCCACACAGACAGGCTTTAAAGCCATGGATATTACCCCATACAGCACTATACACACTATACACAGTATACACACTATACACACTATACACAAACACATATATCAGCTGGTGCACAGTACAGTCTCAAGCACTCACACGTATAAACTGCAGATACAGTATTCATCCACACGAGAATTTGGAGTTAAAGCAGAGCGATAAGGAGAGCATGACACAGAGAGAGAGAATGAGGGCAGAGAATAAGAAGGAGACGGGGAGAGTGAGTCGCAGAAAGACTGAGAAGATTGAAAGTGAAGTAGAGAAAAGCAAATGTCTGCAGGGCGCAGGGTGTGTGTGAGTGATGGAGAGATAGAGGATACAGTACATTTGAAGAATTAGAGGAGATACAGACAGAGCAAAGAGGGATAAAGATGAAGACAGAGGTGTGTGTGTGTGTGTGTGTGTGTGTGTGTGTGTGTGTGTGTGTGTGTGTGTGTGTGTGTGTGCTGTATGCACACATGAAGGACAAAGCAGAGCAGCTGAGAATGCAGGCCCATGTCCAGTTTGAGGAGTGATTTATCTTTAACCTTGAATACACACACACACACACACACACACACACACACACACACACACACACACACACACACACACACACACACACACACACACACACACACACACACACACACACACACACACACACACACACACACCCACTTTGGTACTCTGTGCACATGATTGCCATCAGAAAGTCCTCCTCCTGATTCTTGAGGTTAACAGATACTGTTTTGATGCTGATTTTAGCTCGAAGGATGGCATTGTGGGTCAAACACTTGGAAATATCTCAACAACTATTGGATGGATTGTGATTAAATGTTTTGCCTCAAGCGCCACAATGAGGTTTGATTTATGACTAACACCTGCAAAAGGAATGACATTTCCCTCAGTTGTGGTTTGTGCTAATTAGCAAATGGTCGCGTTATACCTCTTAAACATGAATATACTGTATAAGCATATAATGCTAGCTTTAGCATTGCTAACATGTTTTCCACACATGTCATCTATTGTAACAATGTAACGCCATGTGTTCTAAAAGTGCATGAAAACTAGTTAGCAAGTGGACTTCTCCAGCCGAGCAATTACACTATGAGAGGGAGCAGAGTGACTCAAACAGCAAAGTTGTGGGCCATACAAACCAACACACATATTGAAAAACAACAAACTTCATGTAGAGTTGTAAACTTGTTTTATCTTACCTTTGTTACATGACATAGAAACTTAATTAATTTCCGATAGGTAAGTTATGTTCCAAACATACTTGTTTAAACCCAAACCCTGATCTTTTTGTTTATCTGATCAAGTAGTATTGCTGCCAAAACTCTGCACTGCACTGCAACGCTCGAGAATGGGAATGCACAAAAAATAACAATATAAGGTAATAGTTGTAAGATATCACACGACCAGTTGTATGAGGAATTGTAATGTAAACCGAGTGGGACTGTACTCTGGTGTTAATACTTTGAGAGTTTGCCACTACCAGAAACAACGTTCACACTAAAGTTGTTATATGACTCCAAAAATATTTATTAAGGGTGCTTCAAATGAATGTGCGTACAGTATAGACGATGATGAACAGACACTCCAACCTGCACACTAACGCCATGTGTCGCTATCAGCACCTCTGTTTTTGTCACCCACAAACAATGACACCACCATAAACACAGGTTTCTTCCACGCTGACACATTCCTCACAACAAAGGCTATCTCTGCTCTGCCGCGCTGTGCTGCTGCCGCTTACTGAGCTATGTCCTGCTGCACCACTACTGCTGACCTTACATTTTTGCAGGGGGCCTGGGGATGTTTGTGTTTGTAAGAGAATGTATGAGTTGAAAAGAGAGTCTGCCCAGACCGTCGTGAACAGAACTGATCCCTTCAACAGAATCTGAAATGGATGAGAGAAAGAAATAGAAATGTGTGAGCTAGCGGAGGAGTTTGGTGCTGAAGTTGCAGTTGGTTTGCTGGTTTCGCCTGCTGTTGTTTGTAATGATGCAAGCACTACCCCTCAGCACTGACAGATGATATGACCCATGAGTGGGACGGAGGCTGTGGTACATGGGGGGTGAGTGAGTGAGAGAATTATTTAGGGGAGCCCCCCCTACTGTATAGATGCTCTTTAAGTCGATATAGCTACAACAGCTGCACTCGTCTCATTTGACCCGAGGAGACCAGCAAGCGATACCTCTTCTGTCATTTCACATTTCACAGCCTGTAATCAGAATTAGTCAGAGACGGAGAGGAAAACAAAAGGGGGGAAAGAGCAAAGTAACCCAGAGAGCAGACACATGGTGAGACCTCAAGGTCGGAGGTCACGGCTCATTGGGCAGGTGCAGCTCTCAACATCTCATGAATCAATGAATGACTGTCCTTGACTTGAAGCCTGACGTACCATCAGTCCAAGCTAACATAATTGTTAGCTAGCAGAGTATTTAGCCAGCCTCTGAAATCCCCTTTTTACCTCTTGGTAAAAGTAATAATTTAAAGGTCCCCTATTAAAGTATTTTTCATCAATATATTAGAAGTCTCAGATATATACAACACATGTCTCTGAAGTGTTTTGCTCAAAATACCAAACAGATCATTGTAGCATCCCATAATCCCCTCTGTTTCAGCCCTGTTTCAAAAGTGCTGATTCTGGGTCTGTTACTTGAAAATAAGGTGCCACTCCCCACGCCCCTCTGAGAGATATTTGGTTTAACAAAACACAATGGTGCTCTAGGAGGACATTCCGGTGATATGGCGGGGGGGTGTTACCTTGTTGGTGATTGGCTAATGGTTACATAAGACAAAAAACCTTTATGACATCATAAAGTGGCTAAAATCTGATCAGCTCATTTCCAGACAGGTTTTTATATAAATGGATCAGGACAAAAAGTGAGAGAATCTTTTTCCCTGAAACTTTCAGAATCTCTTTACACAGTGGGGACACATGTTTATGTATTCAAGACATGAAAAAATGGATTTTGTATAATAGGTGACCTTTAATGTTAATAATAATAAAATTACAGTTATATTAATGTTCCAATTACATTTTACTAATATGTGTTATGCCTTCACACACCAGAGTATTGTACTTAATAAAGAAAAGAGGCTTACAGTAGAATTAGATTTCTAAAAATAGTGGTGTTAACAATTCATGATGCTATTAAGCCGTGGCCATTAGCGCGACCAGTTGGGAACTTGGAGAGACTCGCATGCACTCTTCTTATGGGCTGCACACTCACAACGTCAATGTAAACAAAGCACAAGAACTCAAAATACCCCACACACAGGTAGCCATTGCTCCACTGTGTCTTTACATTGCAAATATGATGTTTGTCTGAGTTATGTTTATGGAACCTTTAAGGATGCATTTCTTCTTTGTCTCCAGTTGGCTCTGCAATGACAAATCTTCCGGGAAGACCCCAGCCCGGCGACTCAGATGTGTCCATCCAGGTGGTTTCCCCCACCCCGCAGAGCACCGTGGTCCACACCCCCACCCCCCAGATGACCCCTGACGGTATCGAGTGGCTGACCCCCAGCCTGCGCGGTGCGGAGAAGATGGCCTCCTCAACAGTGACCGATTTCCTGGCTGTATCCATGCATGGTGAAAAATCCCTGACTGCACCTCCCTTTAACTAGAAACATGAACAACGTGGACTGGTGGCATTGTTAACTGAAATGATTAGCTCCGTGAACAAGGCTTTCCTGGTGATTAAAAGCTATAAACCTCTGTTAGGCTGACGTCAAACCGAGCAAAGTGATCATTGAAACAAGCCATTAAAAAACGACTGTAACCAATTGGACACGCTGTGCAGGGATTTATGGTCAGAGGTAGCCTATGTATCTAATTAGTTGATTGCTTTCATTGCCTTTTCGATGGATCACTTCCACTCACAAGTTGTTTTAACAGATTAACCACATGTAGTACGGTTCACATATTAGGCTATTACGGTCGGGAGAGAAGTCTCTCGTAACAGACTTCATATTGTGTCACCTCTAGCTGATAGCTCACTGGAAGATAATCACATTTATTTCCTTGACTTGTCATTTCCTTTTTCATTTGCAATAAATATAACTGCACAAAAGAAGTTATAGCGTTTCCATTCAAGCCAGGAATTGAGGCCAGAGTGAAAGGTGAGTCAGCGTTTAGAGCAGCACTTTTCTATCCTGTTTATCAGGAAAGGAAATGACCCTGTCAGGGAAACAGAGAATAAAAAAGGAGGGTGGGCGATTGACAGTTATCGTACAGTTACTGTTTCACAAGCAATAATTGCCCTGTTTTTTTAATCTCCTGACACACCTCTAACACCTCTCGTTGTAATTAGTTTAGTTTATTTGTTTTTCTAGATGTAGCTAAAGGTTAAACGTTTAGCATTTCGCCACTGATGACGCCATCACCTTTAGCAGACCTTTTTTTTTATCCCTGGTAGCATTCAAACGCCATCTTAAATGTCACATATGAGCCATGGAAAGTTCATGAAATCCGATTCGAATAAAGATTCAGGATGAAAAAGACTGCGTGTCTCCTTCATGGCAACTTAAAAGGCATTTTTTGACACATCAGGAGGAGACGTTATAATCTGATGAGTGAACAAAGTGCACTCCTGGCATATTTCCATCACGCACCTGAGAGGATACTTGTGGCTTCCCCTCCAGTGTCTCTGCAGAGCAGCGAGGCGGCGACTTCCTGATGGACGGATTTCCTGACCATCCCAGTCACTGATGCACACCGCCTCACACCGAGGCATGAAGAGGGTCATGTATCTCCCTCTGCAGGTATGTGGATGCCTGGGAGACAGCTGCCTCTGGGTAAAGTGATAAAACAGTCCATTTCATTCTGGGGATATCTGATAGTGCAGCCAGCTCCAAAGAGTCTGGCAGCACTTTGCCCGACTGAAACTGGATCACACAGCAGCAGGAGGGATCGGGCACCAGGCTGTCAGAGCCTGGAAACAACTGGCTCCGGGCTGCCATTTCTGGCTTTAGGTGGAAGCGTAAAATGAAACGTAATTACACACAGTGTATTCCTGAGTGGCCTTAAATGTATACACTGATTAGAGCTGCAAAGATTATTCAACTAATCAGTTGTTGGATGACAGAAGAAAATATGACTGCTTTGACAATCGATACCTGCTTTTTCTCTATTATTATAAACTAAAAACATTAAATTTGTGCCCCAGGCAGCTAAACAACGAACTAGACCTCACTGTTAAGCCGAGGAGAGCTGCAGATTCAGGCGATGATTCTCTCTCCTCTCACATTTCAACTGACTCATATGAAACATATTTATTATGGCAGCTTCAAAGAAAATGTGTTTATTACTTACTGTATACTGAGAGTCAGTGATATTTTATTACTTATATTATTGAATTTTGATAGCATTCGAATTGTTGACAGTGGTTTCAACTTTCTCATTTAAGCTCTAACTGTTAGTAAAAGTAAAAGTATTTCATAAATACATGACTTATCCCTTCAATATTAAACGATGACATTTTTTTTTTAATCTTAAAAGGACTTTTGTTTGGATGTTTCATTAATGTATGGGGGTTTTGATTTAAAAATAAATAAATCAATAAAATGTTTTTTTTATCCAACATGGAGCACTGCCAAATTCATTGACCATCTAGTTCTTTTTATAACATAAATAACACATCTTTAGCAAAAAAATGCATTTGGATTTCTTTAGAAAAAACAAATATGTGACGATTTGTCTACTGTATCACTCTCATTATAGCTCTTTTTCCACACTGTTCATAATTATCATATGGCAACACATAAACACCTGGAAAAGAAAAAAAAAACACAACAGCCAGTTAAAAGTTAACTACAAACATGACACTTTTATTGAACTTATTTTTTTCCTGATTCAATTACAGAAACAAGAGTTAACTGTTTTTTTTCTTCTAATTAGAGGAATCAAGTTCTATACATAGGCATGCTGCGTCACCGCACAGTCACAGCTGTGAAAACCAATATCACCCCTGTCAGCTGCCTCGCTGGAACAGTCTGAAGGCAAGACAAATCAGGAGAGGACAGGCAAGGACAAGTCAAACCCAGGATGAGTGTTCAGTGGGCTGCCCAGGGATGACAAACTTAACATAGAGGTTTTGTGCAAATTTCACCACAGTCTATTTGATTTTAAACACAGAGACGATACCAGTCAGAAGATTCTCTTTTTTCCCCCCTCTAGACTTCAAACTAACAAGGAAGTTATTATTAGGTCCAGTAGAGATGGCATTTTGTTCCTTTTTGGGGAATCATACTATTTTGGACCATTTCCCCTGACTTTAATCTTTTTGCTTCTCAAGAGCCAGCTCTCTTTAGTGTTTAAGAAAGCACAGACATTAAATGTGTCATCTGATATACACTGAAATTATGATTGCTGTCACATGACCTTTACATAAATAGAGTTAGTATTCAAAAGTACGTCTGAGAAAGGTCTTACATGTAGAAATGGTGATAAGCATGCACAGATAGGTAGTCGACAAGTGCAAAATCTACAAAGTCACATGGTATTATTGTTTTTTTTTGTTTTTTTGTACTTCACATTGAGTGAAAACAACAAGAACTAACACCTCCCCCCTCCGCTCTTAATGTTGAGAGTTTTATCTTGTTACTGCTGACCATCCAAAACCCTGAGGATAGTTCTTCTTCATGAGCTAAGACGCAGGGTGGGCCCGAACAGAGCCTGAAGGAGCAGGACACGCTCTCTTTGGGCATGGAGCTGGCCTGCTGGGACCAATCCCATTTTAGAATAGCCAGTGGGTAAGACCTAGCCTACAGCAGCAGTCTGGGGTGTACCCTTTGGCTTTTCCTAGTCGAGGGTTGATCTACTGTGACACCAAGGGTCACCAAATGTTCAGCACCCTTTTTTTTATTGATTATCCTCAACATATTCATATTGCAGAATAAGTCATGGTTTACTGCATGAAGTGCCAAAAATATTCACAGCCATAGTCATTTTTCTAAAAAAAATAAAAAGAAGTATGTTTATATCCCTGTAACTGTTACAGTGAAGAGAGGACTTGACTGAGAATATTGCAGGAGGTACAACTGACATAAATCCCTTTATAAGACAACTCATCATTTCCATGAACATTAATTAAACAAAAAATAAAGCATATCTATTTTATGGCAAAACATTTCCAAAATGCTAGCTTTTAAAAAGACACCAGCAAGAGAGAAACCAAAGCATAGTGAAACAACAACCAAATGTATGAACAACTAAGCAAAGCAGTTTTAAAAAAAATACCTCAGATAAAAAAAGTTTGCAGTCGTCAGTTCTCAAGGGGTCGTACGACACTGGTGTCTAAACTTAGGCTACAGTTATAATGTCATGAAAAGAAAAAGTAAACAAGCAAGCAAAGCTTTGCAGCACTACTATGTACACAGCCTCTCTGGTGAAGAGAGAGAGAGCCGGTGTCGTGATGAAGGAAAGGGCGTGAAACGAAGACTCCGGTGAAACCAGAGTCCTTCTTGGCACGGGGCTACACTCGAACTATAGCCGACCACAGGGAGGGAGGAGGAGGAGGAGGAGGAGGAGACGCTTCACCAGATAAAGAAGACTACCACATAGAGCAGAGCAGCATGGTCGCCCGCACTTCACACACAAACACACACAGTCAGACCAGGGAGCCATTTTCTCACACAGATCTTGCACTGTCGCATAAACTCCCCTCGGACCGCCCTTGCTATCTCCTTCCTCCTCGCTCCCATCCCCCTTCTTCCTCCTCTTATATTTGATATCTCTCTCTTTCTACCTTGAACTGTACATCTGATCTTTCTAAGGCTCTAGGATATCTCCACACACCAGCTCCATGTATCCCCAGTCACTGAAATGTTTGACATCTGCACCAGTGTTGTTCTTCCTGTACTTTTGTGCCACACTGGGATGTTGTGTGGAGGGATATTTAGCACCAGAAAGCAACCTTGACTTCTTGAAATCCCCCCCTGCCAAACCCGGACAATCATAAAATCACACATACGCACACATCAACACAGATAGAGGAGATTAAGTACAGGGCAACGCTTCACTTCCTCGCTCCGTTTCCTGCTAATATAAAGTGACAGTTTCTCCTGGCTAGTTCAAAAGCGCCAGTGGCCACCGGAGATGTGGGAGAGCAGCACACAGCAGTCTGACCTAGATTCAGGAAGCAGGGCCTCCCCACCAATGACTGACGCCCTCCTCGCCCAATCAGAATCCACGCTACTCCATGTAACACAGTTCAGAAGCGGCTTGCGTCCCCCTCTGTTCAGGTGCTTCGGGCAGCTTTAGCCGTGAGCTTGTGTTCGGGATTTACAGTTTGTTTCACATTTGGCAAAGTGTCCATGCAGGTGGGAGGATGAGGCAAGGTTAGAAGAGTTACGTGTTGTATTCACAGACAGTGCAGTGAGACCGGAAACGGAGATAGAGAAGGAGGAAGAAGAAGAAGTGTTCCCTAAAGGATAACAGCCTGGAGAGGGGAGGTTTGTCAGAGCGGTGGAGTTGAGATGTAGGGAATACACACACTCTTGTTCCTCTCGTATACTCCACACACACACCCACAGAGGCCAAATTATTTGAAAGCGGGTGGTGCTCGAGCTGTACATTTGCCCATGTGCTCTGTCTTAACCTACACTGTGGATGAATGGAGGACAGAGCCAAATGTTTCCACGTCAGCATTTTGAGGAGCAGCAGAAAGGACATCCTGACTGACAGGGAGAGAGAGAGAGAGAGAGAGAGAGAGCAGGAAAAGGTGCTAGATTTCACAGTTTTTCAAGGATGCTTACAGTGCTGTATAGTCTCAGTAGAGCAAATCAAAGAAAAATAATACTGCAGGTTGATATTTTCAAATCTTAGTCAGCGTGCGTTTTGCTACTTGCTGCCACATTTCAAGTTTCTGAACCCTTCTATGGAGATTTGTGTGCTAGAAGAGCTTTGGCTCTGTCCTCCATACCCTGCTATTTCTCAGTCTCACACACACTCATACAACAGTAAAATGGCACGCAGTCAGTGTTTAAGTCAGAGGGAAAGGGCCCTGTAGGAATCCAATTCAACCAGTCGGGGCCCCTCATCCAGGACCCCTCCCTCCTCACCCTCTCCATCCTCCTCTTCATTTTCTACCAAACATCTTCTTTCGGATCCTCTCACTCACCACAGCTGCCTCCCCGTGTAGGTAGGAGGGGCAGAGGGCACCTGTGGAGGGAAACATTCAGCTTGTAAATGAAACAATATTTGGATTACCTATTCACAATCACATATGCATCTTAACCCACACATGCACGCACATTTTACTCATGCTTCCACACATACTTTCCTACAAACTCGGTTTAGGCTAATTAATAGATAAGAAGACCCACACCTCTCTTCATGTTAGTATGCTGAATATAAACAGCTGGTTAGCTTAGCTTAGCTCAGCACAAAGACCAGAAACTGTGTGTGCTAGGTGTTTATTGTTACTTGTGGACACAGCTGGGCTTGCTGTTTAAAGCTACTTTTGTGCCAAGCTAGGTATTTATCTCGTCATCTAACCCTCTGCTATAAAGCAAATAAGCATATTTCTCCGAACTGTTCAGTTAACTCAATGTAACAAGATTAGACTTTTATTCACCGTGCACTTGGATCCTACACTCTCTTCCATTTTATTATGTGCTTCAATCTTTTAAATGTCTATTAGACTTTTAAATTGCTACTTTAAAAGCTGGATTTCTCATTAAATATATGTTATGCCTTATGCAGAGCACTTCCCTTTTAGTAGAAAGCATGCTGCTATAGAGTTAAATAGACTTTAGAATGAATGAACAAAATGATATTTTATGCAAAGCATCTCGAGGAAAAGTCTTTGTGCTCCCTTTTGATGCTTAAATGCAATCTCTATAAATAGTGGCTTCAAATGACCTTTGAGTCAAGAGAGAGTGTTGCTTCAGCATTGTTATCTATCAGTGGTGTGTTCTGCTGTTGTCCTTCATTTATTATACCGTGACTAGAAATAAGTTCATCTGTGCCAGACATAGCGCCCATTCATCCTGCATACCGAAGAGTGTGACAGGCCGGCTGACAGTCGCATCACTCCGTGGACAGACAGCAATGTGGCTTGTTGACACACAAATGGAACCTCTCTCACACTCACCCACACACAATTCAATGTCAGACGAGTGACCATGTGTGACGAAACCGTCCATGCTTGTGCTCACAAAATCCATCAAACGCAGGTGCATGGCCATGCATCCGACATTCTGATAATGCACACACACACACACACACACACACACACACACACACACACACACACACACACACACACACACACATACTCACACCTCTCCCTCATTCCTGTGCAATGAAGTACGGTCTGGAACGCACAAATGTGCATGCAGTCGTGTCGGCGTGGTCGAATGAGAGAGCGGCGTGTAAGCGGCGTGTACCTGAGACTGGGAGGATGTACTCACCGCTCCCCCGTTCAGGATCATGGTCATCTCGGTGGGCTGGTAGACATTGCTGCGGAAAGGAGCGCTGGGCCTGGGTCCCGTGTTGCTGTTGTGTGGACCTGCGGGACCTCCAGTCCTCAAGCCTGGCATGGAACAGAGGGAGAGGTGAACAGAGATAACTTACTGCGACTCACTTGAAAAAAGAGACACTTGCTGTGTAACCCTGCCCCACAAACTCTTCCTCCTGTATCTTTTCTAGCCACGCATGCAGAAATGTTCTGGTGTTCTATTACTCATGTTGGCCTACATTCAACCTACAGCCTGTCTGCACATATTAGACCTGTCCTCTCTCAGATATATTGGATTGTACTGTACCTGCAGCGTTCTCATCGCTGTATCCGTAGCCTTGGTTCTCCACAAACTGCCTGTGAGAGAGCGGGATGTCTTCGTCGAAGCTGGTCTCTCTCATTCGTGTTGAGTTCTGGGAGGTGTCAAAGTAATCTGGTGCAGTGGGCTGTGGAGGGGATCTCAGGCAGATGTGGGCTTCAGGAATGGCGTGGAAGATGAGCAGCAGCCAGCCCTGAGCAACCAGAGCAATGGCCAGGGCCGGGTCATTCCACTCTGGGGACCTACCCAGCCATTCAATGCCGTGCAGATAGAAGCCCACCCAGGCCACCCACAGCAGCAGCGACAGCAGGCAGGTCACCACCAGCCAGATGGCATTGCAGCGCCACTGACTTGTCTTCCCACACAGGGCCAGGCAGGCTGCAGTGAGCGCGGCCAGAAGAAGGGCTAACACGTAGCTGCAGGCTAAAGAGAAGTCCATCGGCAGGTACTCACAGGCAGGTCGTCCCTCCCTTAGCACCGTGAGAAGTAGCCACTCGGCGGCGATGATGCCCTGCACGGCGCTCAAACCCAGAGCGAGGCCTGTTAGGGCGCAGCCGCCAGGGCTCCGACGCTCAAGGCCAATCCTGCGCAAGCGGACACCCTGCACTAGCAAGCAGGAGAAGCAGAGGGCGAACAGGACACCCCACAGGGCCCTTTGGAGCAAACATAAAGACTCGTCCTGCTCGATCAGGTAAGCAAAGCTCAGGCCGAACAAGCCCAGGATGCCGAGCAGCAGCAGGAGGATGGGCCCGACGCCGCTGCGCTTCTCAGCTTCACCGATGGTGTGTAAGCGGCACAGCAGGATCAGGGCTAGCAAGAAGGCCGTCAGCACCCCCCCAGCAGCCACTGCCTCCACCGCCACACCCCACATGGAGTCCAGGTCACAGAGGAGGGTGTATGGACGAACAAGGCCCCAGCCGCAGCCTGTTGGGAGAGCCTCAGAGTCCTCCGAGTCCTGACCGATGGCACGCTGGGCGACAGTCAGAAGAAGCAGGAGGAGGACCGGGAGGAACGCCATCTCTGAGAGACCAGAAGATAGAGGGAGACCAAGAAGGAGAGAGGAGAAACAAGAGGGGAAAGTGAAAGACAATGAGTCATTCTGGTTATAAATGTGACAGAGCTGAGCAGTCAGTCATTCCCACAGTAATTATCTGCATGTGAGTGACAATGCAGACAATCACACACACACACACACACACACACACACACACACACACACACACACACACACACACACACACACACACACACACACACACACATCCTGAGTTGTATCTGATCATCCTGTCATTTGAAAGCTTTCAACTTTTTTTGTTGAAATAAACAATGTCAGAAATGAAGCCTAGATAAGATGCCTTCAGTTCCTTCACAGAGAAGTGAGGTTGTGTCCGAGCACCTGAAGTGCTTCTGAAGAGAGTTGCAGATGTATTATTTGTCCAGCTCGGGCACTGACAGGGAAGTAGCAGCATCATGCATATTTGTATGAACAGAAAACAAGATACAGAGGAGGGAAGTGGTGTGTACAAGCAGTTCTACTCACTATCAGAGATCTCAGGGCTTGCAGCAAGGCGTGAGACAGCGCATAATACACTGCACTCAAATACACAGCGCCTCAAGCACAAGAAAAAAACACTTCGGTACTTTTTTTGTGTCCCGGTGCAAAAAAACAGCAGCACTCGGTGAGCGAAATCAATGCTGTCTCAGTCTGCTTATTCCTTTATTCATCACAACTGTCAGACAGAAGCAGCCACACAACTACACATTCCCTATTTTCATTGAGGTCTGTGCTGGGATGATCAGTGCTGCTGTTTCACCTGACAAGCTGTGTTTTTTGAGAGGTTGAGCAGTGCTTGAAGCCCCGATTGGAGCCGCACACACATCATTTTGCCAGGTTACTGTCAACTGTCTCGCCACTACATCGCTAAGCTTTCAGAAATACTTTCCAAGTTGACTCATACATAAGTACGTCAAACAATCTGCTCTTACAAAGAACACATACACTTTTCTAGTTGATTTATGTTTGGAGCTCTACTTTGGATTGTTTATTTCAGGTCTAGTTTTGACATTAAAAATCTCCTGGGGTCCACAAATAGACTGTACCACAATATTTATTTGTGGTACAGTATTTAAATACCACATTAAGGACACTGGAAATCCCAGGCGTCACTCTCCCTCTCCCAGTAAGTCAGGGAGAGTTACATGGTCGAGACGGCAGGGGATAGGTAGATTTAAATACACACCAGCCAGAGATACAGGTCACACAGTCCTTCCAGCATGTAGTTAACTAAATGGGCCAGACAGTGAGAAAGCAACAGGCCCCTAGACACTCTGATTTATTTCATCATGAGGAAAATAGGGACACATGTGAAAAGGAATTCTGGTGACTTTGCAGCAAGTGTACTAAGACCACCTGCTTTTGATTGTATGATTTGTCAGTTTTTCTACTGTTAACAGAAACAGCTACAAGTCTCTTTAACAATCAAGGTTGAGCATACATTGTCATCGATGAAACTGCCCAACAGTTAAGAATGTAAAGATGAAGGGAAACAAAAGAAACAACTTACTTGAAAAAATGTATCGTTTGTAAGTCATTTAAAACAAAATGTATTAAAGTCCTAGTTCTCCAACTTTTCAAAGGGAATGATTTATTGCATTGTGTGTCTTAAGGGATAAAAGTCTGAAAAATGTTGAGGTTTTTGACAGTTGGTTAGACAAAAAAAGCATTTTAAAAAGGTACCACTTGACGCTAATGGCAATTATAGATTTTCTGAAGTTACACAAACCAGACAATTAATGACTAAATCGTGAAAAGTATCTGGATACGGATCCATAACTTCAATACAAATGTGTTGCAGCCCTGTATTCTTTAAAATAAGCTCAACCAACTCAAACTGTAATAATATGGTGATTATATAACTGTCACACTCTGCATCGAGTAAAAGAGCTGGACCATCGGCCTCTCTTGTTTTTAAATAACTTAATATAACATGATAAGCGAGTTAACTCTTATCTTTTATATTACATTCCATAGCATTTAGCTGAGGCTTTTAACCAAAGTGGTTTATTACAATAGTGCAATAAACCATAAAGATATCTTGGATAATATATGTTCACAGATGGGCTACGGCAATTTTCTATCCCAATTTCCTGCATCGCTGGAACTCTTTTTATTTACACGCTTTTGATGCATCTGTCCTAATATTCAAATTAAACATATATTTTTAGGGCAGCGATTGTTTTCAACTTGGGAAGAATCATTATTCATATCTGTGAGACTCCAGGGGGCATAACAGTGAGATGAATGTGTGTATGTATCTGTGTTTTTTGCATATTCATGTGTTTTGAGCTTTCATGTATCCTTCAGGGATTAACAAACTCTTCCACCTCAAACCTCATTACAAAAATTATTCGCTCCTTCGTTTCCTTCCGTTGTTTCAGCCTGTTCTTTCCAGTCATCTGCTTTCCGCCTTTTTACATCAGCCCACTGCCACTGGTTATTATTGGTCCACATTAACATCAATCAGCTCTTATAGAGGGATGAGTCACCAAAACACACGCACACACAAAAACACAGAGCTTTTTAAAAACCTTTACTCTTACTTTCAGAACAGCACAAGAGCCCAAAAGCAGACACACTCATCCTGATAAATGTCATGTTGTTTTTCTCGTGATTGCCATAGTTGCGCCCTATCTCTAAATAACAGGAAAACAACAAAAGGGAAAGGAGACAAAGACTCTCTCAACCTCAACAAGTCGTGCAGACTGCTCCTCCTCTGCCTGTTTTTGTGGCACTTCTCTTTTTGTCTTCTTTGTTACACTTCCCAATGACAGGAGACACAGAGACAGGAGATTGTGTCCTGCTCACCACCTTTTTCATTCACTCACCCTCTCATCCAGTCACTCCCTCTTGGTTGTTCTTTGAGTGGGACTTGGCAGACTGGTGAGCTGAAGGATGCACACAGAGGGCCACATGCACACTAACACATCTTAAAGACATGCATGACACACAGTACATAACACACCTACAGTACACATGCCATACACACTTGAATCCTCTTCCCTATTAATATGAGTCATCTGGAAAGAGAGCGAGAGAAACAGCCCCTGGCCTTCCGCTTTGTGCAGCACAGAGGATGCGGCCGCCGTCTCATCCTGCCTCCCATCTTTCTAGACATGTTTCTCTCTCCGTCAGTCCCTCTCCATGCAGCCATTTCTGTCCTCCCCTCCATTTAAAATCTTCTATTCTGGCCGGATTTCAATGCCACCTCTCCTCTGGAGCAGCCATCGCGGTCTCATCTCTCTGCTACATTTCAAGATTTGCTGTGAAAGATGTGCCTCACACGCCTCCTATTTCCACATTTTCCCTCTTCTTTCACCCCACCACCGTTTAAAACGCAAAACACACCCTCTTCCTTCCATTTTGGCTTCTCCTTCTTCCCTCCTTGCGCCCCTTCCTCCTCCCTCCCTCCCTCACTCACCCTTGCCTCTATTCTTGCTGTGTATCTTATGTAAGTGGGGAAGGATCCAGCTCCTGCCAGCTCTGCTGCATGGCTGCTGTTTCTCAGGCATCATCTTCCTCAGTGCCAAGCAGCCTGCTGGCACCCAGAAGTCCATCTTAGTTTGGTACTCTTCTGCAAGTAGCGGGGTTGCATGCACTCGTGCTGCACGTGTCACATACACAGGCTGGGATAATGCCTATGTGTGCTGGCTCAATTTGCATGTAAATATAACATTCTGCTAGGTTGCATGTATGCATCTGTGTGTGAAGCCACCCCATTCTCACACAAGGCAGAATGTGACAAGTATGCAGCATGCGTTCCTGTTACACACACAACAGGAATACAGGCGTGAGAGTGCAAATGTGCAGCACTGCAGTCCTTCAAATCTGCTCCAGGCTGGATAGGTAGGGATGGGGGGGGGGGTTTAGTGAGCCATCCTGTACAATTACCTCCTATAATTATCAGACATAGCACACAAGCAGATGCTTTCTAATTACCATGGTGATAATTGGGAGGATTATTGCATTCTGACGACTCGCTTTAATTCACCTTTTTCTTCTACTGTTGTTTAATTCAGACTACAGATGAAGAGAGTGTGTGTGCTTAGTCGGCACGAGTGTGTAGGAGTGTGGCTGGGAACACAGCTGTTGAGGTGAGCAGGTCAATTTCAGGACCTGTGCTGGCATCTGCTTGCTAGTGACGCCATTAGAGACTCTGCATCCTCTTCTCTAACACTAACAGACCTTTCCCTTTCTGAGAGCACATACATTTACATTTGACATCAGCGGCTGGGATTACATAAGGCGTCAGATATCAGTCATGTTAAATTAACCCAGGCCGTCTGGATGTTTTGATTCACTGTATGAGATTTACTTATAATAAGGACATGCCTGTTTTATATCTGAGATCCTTGATGTAACTTATGCTTGTCTTTCTTCTTCACTGTTTCATATCTCTTTAACCAGATGGTTAGCAGGCAAATCTCTCCCTTGCTACCTTTAAAGCGTGTTTCTGACGTCACCAAGTTAGCATCTAAAACGTACCCTCCCTGGAGTTTTAGAGAAGCTCTGTTTGAAAAAGAGACATACTCTTAGCTAGGATGCTCATCCATAACAGATAGGCTTTCTGTTGCTACCTTGAGTACACTGATAGGACACATGGTTTTTGTAATCGCTGAACTTGTGACTTTCCAGAAATGGCCTTCGCTAGGAGCTTCACATTGAGTGGGATCTTTCGAGCGGAAAATGTCAAAATATAGTCCAAATACATCAACGTTGGAATATTGAGAAAGATATATGGTTCAAGTTTGCGGAAATAAACTGACCTGACATCACAGCTTCAGAGCAATACAAGGTTCCTGTGTATAAATACTTCATAACACACATGCAGCAACTTTGATATGTTATTCTAGAACAAATAAATGACTGCATTTAGCTTAACACCGGAGACTCGTCCGATGTAATTCTACACATTAAATGCATTAACCATGTATGACATCGCATTATCTGATCCGACTTTGTTTCCTCCCCACATCTGTCATCCTCCAGAGAAACATCACCAATCCCAGATAAAAGGCAGGAAAAAAGTTTATGCAGAAGAAGAAGGAGGGGGGGGCGAAACTGTAGACGTCAAAGTATGACGTATGAGTGTGTTAAAATATTGAAAAGGAGTTAGGGAGGAGAAGTTTTAGGAATAAAAATACTTTTGGATGACAGTAGGGCTAAGAGAAAGGCATGTTGAATGGTAAGACTGAAGAAGGGGTATTCCATTGACTGCACTGGCCCCTTGGGTATCAGCATGAACAAACTGGCAATGGAAGTATTTCCCCCAGCCTCTTCAGACACTCCCGGCCATCCTAATTAGGGCTCATTACCATGTGACTGGGCCCACAGCAAGACCATATGCAAATTGACTTAACAATTAACAGCGGCAGCGCCTTACACCCCTCCCTCTGCCCCCTTTTCTGCTTCCTACATCAACAACCAATGGTTTGATGTGAAGGCATCCCATACCTAAAAAGGCCCCCTGAAAAAGAGCCACAAACCCACAGCATCATGTGTTCTGCTTTTATGTGACGGTAATAGGCATGTTCTATTTTAGATAAAGTGATGGGTTGAATTAGGGGGGTTGATCACAGGAGCCCAGAGAGATCCGAGTTGGTTAGAGAGCGAGATAGTAATCAGAGGAGCAGGAGAAACAAGGAACAGGCGGATTTGCAAAGGGTGAATTGGAGCAAGCCTTGTGTCTGGAGCGCGCGCGCGTGTGAGTGCGTATCCCTGTGTGTGTGTGTGTGTGTGTGTGTGTGTGTGTGTGTGTGTGTGTGTGTGTGTGTGTGTGTGTGTGTGTGTGTGTGTGTGTGAGTGTGTGTGAGGGGAGGAGGGGTGAATGCATGAACACAAATGCTCATATGAAAGGAGAAGCAGAGGTTTCCATGTATGAACATCCAGCTCATACTCAGTTGTGTCCTGGGAAGAGGCTACACACACACACACACACACACACACACACACACACACACACACACACACACACACACACACACACACACACACACACACACACACACACACACACCCCTCCAAACAAGGTACATATGGCGTCAGCCCCGAGGAGATACTGTGTGTGGCATCCTCTTTTCCCATGAGGACGCTAACTAACTTATGTAAGCTGAGCCTGAAAATAAAAAGCTCCACTCCACTGAATATTGATTAATGATGGTAAACAGAACGCTCCAAAATAGGCCTGCGAGCTTTCAGAGTACACAAATACTGAAACACTGACAGTGCTCCAGGCTCATGTATCATCTATCTATTGACCCACAGAGTCAATCCATGCATTGACTTCAATTTCCAAACAAACTTCCTTAGTCTAATTGGACTCAAGTGGCCATTTAAGTGTCAATTTCTTCCCAGTTAGACAACAAGCTGTTTGTTTATGACGCCATTGTGGGAGGGACACGTCTAATAAAGAGGACACCCTTGGTTTTAGCTGACCTAAGGAACAGCCCAATACAAACACACATTTGGAGAATGCTCTTTTTTCTTTTCTCATCTTTCAGCACACCCCCCTCTCTTAACAATACTGGCCCCATGTGAGGGTCACTGGGGGTTCCAGAAGAGTGTGTTTGTTTGAGGGAGCCTCAGTAAGACCATTGTTACTGAGGTGTGTGGGATCCAAATATAAAGAATGACATCTAACCTCTAAAATAAAGAATGCACAAGTGATTGACACTCCCCAAATATCCCAATTCATTGTGGTGTGACAATGGAGGCACAGCTCTCAAAAGAGACAAACGTTTTTATCCTCGTGAGAAAGATGTACCACAGCCAGCCAGGCCTTAAACATCACACAGGTCAAAGTCATCCATGTCTTTAGTAAAGCTTAACATGGCTTTGCCCTTTGAGGTCAGCACCATATGTTCCATGCCCTTTCTGTACATTTACATTTCTGCAGCATGCCCTTTGCGTGGATTTACATTTATGTCTACAATACTGCGTTTTATGCATTTGGTGCATCGACATCGCCTTTCTCCCCAGGCAGTGATTCAACTTCGACCTCAGAGGTAATAAGCCTCGAAACAGGCTTATTGCAACACAAACCGGCACTCAAATACACCGAGATCCCCCGTGGGTTCAGACAAAATAGCCCTGAATATAACACGCACACGCATCTCCACAAGGATGTCACTCGCACACCCCCCATTCTCATTAGTCAATGTCCTATGGTGAACAGCACGTACCTTAATCGATGTAAACAAATCCGATCGGGAACGAAGGCAGATGCACGGTTGTCAGGTTTGATGGGAGACTGGGAGGGTAAAAATGTCACATTTCGGAATGAGCTCCGCTCGCTGTGTTTGCGTATTCTGCCATCCACATGGACTCGTTCGCGGTCAGCCCAGATGATTCCTCCTGCTTCAGCCTTGAAAGCAGATCAACCCCACTATTTAGCCCGTATCTGTTGTTCTCAGAGGCACCCTCGTGTCAGGATTAAACTGTCACAGAGATTTTCGATCGTTTTCCCCTAAATCCTTTGTTCAGCGGTGCGCATCTTTGACGTTGACTCTGCACCAACAGAGCATTCATCAAAAAAAGAAATAAAACACAAAATGAGTCGAAATCCTGTGATTTGCAGAGACGGTGGTCCTGAACCGGCTGGATCCCCTTCCCCTGCTACTGTGGGTAATCTGCCGCTGAATGTCCGGATTGACGCTCAGTGCTCCCCGACGCAAGTCTCCCGACTGAATGCATCACCAAAACTGCGCTCCGCATCACGCGCGTACTGGTAATCCCTCTCCACACACACACATGCACACACACACACACAGATAAAGTGACAGCTCTCCTCAGCCGGCAAGGACTGCTCTGTGTCCTCTCTCCTTTTAACTGTTATATTTCCCGATAAATAATTGGCGCTTGACAGGGGGACCACCTTAATAAATGCTTTCTACACACACACCTCCAAAATCTATGGAGTAAATGTCACTATCACAGGCCATACAGACAGTTTACATGCGACTCCTGTTTAACTCCAGTCTACGTCTCTACGATACTGTTTTTTCCCTCGTTCACTGTGTTAACATAGAAAATAAACCAGGCTGTGTCAAGGTAAAATATCGAAACTCCATTTCCGGTTGTGTCTTTCAGAATAAAATGATTTCAATAAATTCACAGCCTGTTATTTTTAAATAATCAAACCAGTTTATTTTGAATATATTATACTAAAAGAATCTCATTTATGTAGTACTTTACAGCAAGAAACGAACCCATGATAAAAGTAACATATCATCACATAGGAACACATTAAAGGTCCCATGACATGGTCATTTCTACTGATCATAATTCCATTGTTGAGGTATATTAGAATAGATTGACATTGTTCAATGTTCCAAAATCACATTAGTTTCTCATACAGCATCTCTGTATATAGTATGTGTATTCACTCTGTCCTAAACGGCTTGTTGGAGCTCCTGCCCCCCCCCCCCCCCGTGCTATAGGGCCATGGGAGGCCGGGGAAGGGGGCGCGGGAACCCACGCCGGCGCCGCGCCGGAGAGGGAGGGGCGGTGGATGGCCGCACTCCGACCCAGGAGCCACCACGGGCGAGGAACAACAGCCGCCGGGGCAGTGGGCGGACGACGGAGGAACACACGCGGGGTGCTAGTCGCACACGCGCCCCCAAGACCACAAGAGGATGGCCCGAGGCCGCAAGAGAACAGGGGGGGCGCAAGGAGGGCAGATGCGAACAGAACAGAGCCGGAACCCAATAACACGACCCGCTAACCAAAAGCGCTAACCCGGCCCGTCCAGTGGGTCGGGACGGACACACCACACGCCACCACAATGCCGAAGCCGGAGCCCCACCGTAGCGATACAGGACCACTCCCACGAGGGCGCCCCACACCCGGGTAAGGCCGCAAAAAACAGGCACCAACACAGCCTCCACACGTGGGCGACACTACACCCCATGTAAAGTAGGGTGCACCNCTTCGATCCTGCAGAAGGCCCCAAATGTAGTGGCAACGCACTGCATGTTCAATCGGGAGGCACTTGTACCGGTACACATCATTTAAAAAATTGCAAAAGGGGGGTCCCCGCCAGAGGATAATGCTATATGGGGGTCCTTGGCATGGCAAAGTTTGGGAACCCCTGCATTAGGGTACATTAAGGTACCGGGCGCTACAGTGGAATTTTCTACACACACACACACACACACACACACACACACACACACACACACACACACACACGCACACGCACACGCACACGCACACGCACACACACAAACTGGATCTCTGGCCAACTCGTGGTTTTCTGGTTATCCGGGCAGCAGGAGTACACCTGCGACAGTTACAATGGAGGCTCGATAATCAGCTCACGGCATATAGGTATAAGCAGGGGTAACCTAGGGGAGTCTGGGGGAATTTTTCTTTTTAAATATTGAAGTTAAAAGCATCAATCTGGTGCACTTTGAGAGCAGAATTAAGAGATACATCTTTCAACACCCATATGAAACAGAACTGGCGCAATTGGTGGCTCTGGGGTTGTTGTGTGAGCCACCACTTTCTTTTTTAAGACTTATGTCCATCTTCAAAAACTCTGAGTCTGACTGACAGTTTAAACTTTGTCACAGGATAGGTACCTGTCAGCCAATAAGACGTTTATTTCCATGCAACTCTCTGGTGATTGGTCTGGTGGCTTGCCTCTGTTACATTCACTGAACACGGGAAATTACACTCCTGCCGTCCTCTCTAGTGTCATGATGAGGTTCAGGTAAAGCACGGTTAATGTATTATATTATTGCCCCGGATGCCAAGGCCAGGCGACGCGCCTGGTTGCGGGGCTCGCTGCTGCGCCCTTTGAGGCTCGGCGGAGCAGACAGTGTGAGCTGGCTTACTGGTGTCATTTCCTGGTTGCTGCGTGGGGTCTGCGAGACAGCGCAAAACTTAGCCTGAACTCAGCCTGAGCACACACAAACACTCACAGCCGAAGTAAAAACAATAAGTGTGGCTTGATATTGAGTAAGAAAAAGGTTGATAAACGCTGTGAGAATGGGTCTGCGGAGAGCATTTCTCCACTATCCCAACTCGTCTATTACCAACGTTTACTGCGTTTGATAGTGACGCCAAGGGATCCTGGTGTGTGAGGAGCTCCACGGATTGGTCCATTTGGACCAATGGGTCCATTTGGGTATGGTCACGTCACTGTACCCAGCAAGATCTCCAACGAGGCGTTCTGGGGCAGCATAGACAGGTCTTTTCTGTGTTAGAGTTGTACTCGCTACAGGGTGTACATTGAGGGTTTGTGACTTTGCAGACCGTTTACATGCATAAAAAGCTACATAACACACAAAGGGATGGGTAATAACCGGAAAAGCATGACATGGGACCTAACCAGTTTAGCCATGAGCCTGTTTTTCAGGTCTCAGACTCGAAAATGACATTCCCAGAACAAATGACCATATCTTCCCTTCTAAAAGGGTTAAATTAATAATCTTTTTTCTCAAAGTAATGATAAACCTGTGAGTTGGATGTAGAAAAGTCCGAATCAATATAGATGTTTTTTATTTTAAAGAAAATTCAGATTGAACATGGTAAAAAACTGTAAATTATAGTGTCCGTCCAAAAGATATTTTGTACTTATAGTGAAAACTAACCTTGGATGATGGGTTAGTAGACTAAAAGCTTTACGAATCCAAAGTACAACATATAATAAGTACCCTGTATCAAGATTGATGCAAAACAAGTGATATTTGACCTTTTTAGACAGATTTAGCAAAAACAACCTCTTCTGGGGCCATTTGGGTGGATTTTCCTTATCTCTGGCCCCGCTTCTTCGATTTTGACATGTGACATCTCTTTCTGACCGTTAGAGCCAATAGAATCGAAGGGAAATCGTCCCGCACACACTCATGTTAATTAAAAAAAAGATGGCGTCTTCGTGCACACAGTTTTGCTCCAGAGTGAAGCTGTCTCTAGGTCTGACATCTTAAAACCGAAAAGCAGATTTATTGCTCATGGATTATCAGAAATCATTCAAAGTGAAACAGGCACATTGGATTAACCTATGGATTAACTTCAGCATCGTTTTTATTGTTTTAATGCCATTGAAGACCACTTTTGACCAGACAACCACACAGGTGAGCCATTTTGCCGTTTTTTGCTAACTAGCTCCATATGTTTTGATGTGTGTTCTTGTTATTATCTCCAAGAGTTTGTATAATTGAGTGATAACGAGGGTACCCCTCGATTCTGTGTCCTCTCACGATGTGAAACGATGGGTTGAGATGTGCAGCAAAGATAAATAATAAGGTTTTGTGAGTGAATTTCGGTGCAGTCATCTGTTAGCATTTTTCGCTCGTTGCTAATTCAGAGGCTCAGCGTTAGCATTGTGGTTTTAAAAATGATCAGTTAGATGAGTTTCTTTCCGTTACATGGATATAAAACATTCATAGTTCATGAATTCAAGATATTGCAGGAGGCCCCCTGGAACCGGGGTCTCTCAGGCTTAACAGGTTAAAGTCAGATCCACTCGTGTCTTAGACTAGGCAGTGATATCATAAACCTATTAATGTACGCATTCAAACACTTTTTCTTTTAAGAGCTGTATTCACCTTCACTGTAAAACCTGACAAGTTAATAGAACTCAAACGGTTTTTTTAAACTGATGACATAGACATTTTTGAGTACAGATGTAGCACCTCATTTCAGACTCCAGCTTACAGCTTCCTGCCTACGACCTGCCTAAGACCAGTATAGAGGAATGTTAAGCCCTCCCACTATTTTCCAAGAGGGCGTTGCCAGATTTTCAATTTCAGGTTTTAACCAGGAGATGGCGCTTCATTCACAAATACAGAAAGACAAGTTTCATGGACTTTCAGTTGTGTTTTGAAGAGCATTTGAACACATCAATATTTTAGATCAACTAAAGTATATCTAATCTTGTAATTCAATAATATAATATATGAACACTTTAAAACAAAAATAATGCTTCCCAGTGTAAATGAGCCGGATTTTAGCTTTGAGCTAATTTCCATCTGTAGCCCCGTCACATACAGCATATAAGAACATGACATTATATATATACAGCAAAAAATAAATACATGATATGCAGAAAGAGCATGAGCAGCATACAAGCATTTACCACATGGCAGTACAATGTAGCAGCTATGATATATAAAAGTGCAAGATAAGATAAAAGCGCTACATAAAGTGCAGGACGAGATACCCCTGTGTTAAAGTGCATTTATTTAGCGGTGATTACACGTCTGTTTGTTGCTCAACCATTCNCAAAAACAACGACTCCAGTCTATAATGTTCTACCAGAAGTTACCGGTAATTTTACTATTTTTTTTGCTACGAACTTCAATTAGGTATCAAATTAGGTTACACTGACCACGTGAAACTTAAAACTAAAGACTATTAGGTACTCGTTATTTAGACGAAAAGCCAAAACTCCACACCAGCTCCCTTGTGGAGAACATCTGCTCGAAGTGAGACCTTCGCATGTACTATTTACGACTTTGCACCAGTCCCTTAGAGGAGATGGTCTAATACCATAAAAATCACCGGATCCACCACTACCACACACTCTAAGGGAGGAGCTAAGATAACTCAGGGGATCTTGGCAGTTCATCCCTTACAGTGTCCCATGCGCGATATCTCTAAAACAGCCTAGACTCACACTCTATTCGAATTACCCAGGGCCCTATGTATGCGTGTTAACAAGATCAGATCTAGTGGAGGGCACACTTTCTCAACCAAAACAACGAGATATTGCGAACCGTAGATTTTACGCAGACGCACAAACAGTGAGAAGAAAACGATAAGTCACATAGCCCTTGATGTCCCTCTTCCTACAACAAGTCCACTGTTAGTCCTACCATAACACACGACATGCAACATCAGGCACATTTTAGCACAAACAGGATGGAATGGTTAGTAGGTTCCCAATCAAAACGTTTTTTAGGTAAGCGTTCACAACAAGCCATGATACAAGTTAGACTTAAAAGCAAACATTTTATTTTTTTGTACGCAATGATACTTAATAAGCCTGAGGACACGAGGTATGTGCTGATCGCTTGGACGTCGTCCCCACTAGCATGTTGAACTAACATTACCTCTAATAACCACAATCTAGCGATTACATCTACACTCTTACCACATTCTATAAACCCAGTAAACAAGAACCTTACAAGTAAAAGCTCAGACTCTGGACTTTTTGTCCCGAGTACCGATTTGACCAATCCAGGGATACAGCGAAAAGGCCAATATGGGAGGGAAACACAATATACATTCGAATAAATACGTACATTTGCCAGACGTTTCAAGTGTTTGAGTTACATGTGGGACATCGCTCATGTTGAGATTTGTCTTTTCTGACAGAGTCGACGGGCTTGCGGAGCAACCTCGAGAACGACCTGTCACTTCGCACTGGTATGGGTCTTACCTGGGTAACGGTTTACCTGGTTAGGCACCTCGAGGAGTGTGTGTCCTAGGGACCCCAGATAGTTTGCGCGACACTCAATTCTGCAAATCCCAGTTATCTGAAACTCAAAAAAACAAACAATCATCAACACTCTATATAAACGAAGAGGCGTCTGGGTAAACGAGTGTGCAAAATAAGTTAAGGACCCATCGCCAGCTTACATCGTCTCTCGGCTCCGTCCGCATAACAAAATGAAGCGACACTCACAAACAACACACGACGTTCCCGACTCCAAGTCGACCTATCACCACGCGCTAACCGAGCGTCTGGGGTCCGCGCCGGTCGTGTCTTCTACTGCTGGTCCATTCGGCTCGAGTGCTCGACAGCACGAGGCCGCTCGGACGTCTCCCCGCGCTCGTCGCTTCGGGGCGTCTCGGTCCCCGCCCCAAGCGGACCGCGCACCCGTAGGCCGTTTTATTTATGGTAATTGGCACCCTACACACCCACAGAAAAACGACTAGCCTTAGCACTTAAGGCGATACGATACGCGATACCACTGTGATCTCTCTTCACCCATCACATACAACACCCACAATATCAATGAGCAGTAACACATAGCACACCTCTCATGTGCATCTCTCGTATCACGAGTCGGTCTGGTCCCACCCAGTAGGCTCCTCAAACGTACCCTATATTTCGCAGAAACCGACTCGTCCATGCGCCCCATACGACAATGTCTTCAAATTGACAGTCATCTCGAGCCCCAACACTTCTAACCTGCATTCCAGACAATTTTTTATTCCCTCCACCCAGCACGGTCGCTGCTTGTTGGGTCTGGTGGCTCTAAGCGCACAGACCAAAGTAGCACCCACCACCTTTCTACTCCGGTCATAACCGAACTTAAGACGAGAGCTCTTCAGTGGTCTAACTACGACAATTGACAGTTATACTTCTTTACTTTTTAGGGGGTCCTGAGGGGACCAATGGGGACGAATACCAGACTACAACAGAGGTGAGCCATGTTAGCGTTTCTAGCTACCTAGCTCCATATGTTTTGATGTGTGTTCTTGTTATTATCTCAGAGAGTTCGTATAATTGAGAGTGATAATGAAGGGTACCCCTCGATTCTGTGTCCCCTCACGATGTGAAACGATGGGTTGAGATGTGCAGCAAAGATAAATAATAAGGTTTTGTGAGTGAATTTCGGTGCAGTCATCTGTTAGCATTTTTCGTTCATTGCTAATTCAGAGGCTCAGTGTTAGCATTGTGGGGGTTTTTTTGAAAAAAAAATTAAAATGATCAGTTAGATGAGTTTCTTTCCGTTACATGGATATAAAACATTCATAGTTTATTAAAAACATGCCCTCAGACACTGTTTCCTGCAAGATGTTGCAGGAGGCCCCCCGTACTGGGGTCTCTCGGGCTTAACAGGTAGACGGTTTTCAACAGACCCTATTTTTAAATTGCAGAATTACTTCTTAATATTATGTTTATGGGAAGAATGTTTTCAAAATAGGAAGGTAACAAAAAGAACAGGCAAACAACTGTATTTAGCACTTGAATTCAAAACTATTTAAATGTGCCTCTCATTTACAGACACACTGATGACAGTCTAACCATGTGTTACTTACTCAACAGAAGTCAGTAGGAGCCAGGGATTGAACCACATACCCAATCAAAGGAGGGCCTATGCCTACTGCTGAGCTGCAGGAGGAACAGGCTTATAGGATGAGGTTTTCACAACGACCCGTATTGTTTTCCTACTTGGGCAACAATCTGTGTAAGTCTACTCACAAATCCATTACCCCTTTTCATTTTATGAAACAACACTCTTATTTTGAAAGTAACTGAGCCCCTTTTTCGGGTTCGCTCTGGTTATGCCTGACTGATTGACACAGCCACAAACTGCTGTGGTGCTTATTATTTCTCCCTCTAGTCACATGCTTGTCGCCTCAGCTGCTCCAATCCATCTCCCAGGGAGGCTTTCAATGGTGAAACCCCCACTACCCCAACCCCCAACCGGGCTTCCATATTGCCTTCATGGTAGTGCCTGATGTGATCCAGTGAAAGTAATCTGTAGAATAGTTTTCAATAGGTTATAGGTCCATAAATGCAACCAATTTAGTGTTGGAAAAGGATGGCAGCCATGACACCTCTGACCAGGTGGCTATAATGATGCTAGTCGAAAAATATTATCAGACAATGTAGATGCAACCCCCCCCCCCCTTTTTCCATTCTGATTTCCTTTTGTGTGATTGCAAATAATCCAGTGATTATTGGTACTTTACTGTGTACATTTGAATTGTGAGAAGCTACATGCTGCTGTAATGTTTGGGGGACGCTGGAAACCAAAAACTGAAATTCTCACTCTTGAGGGGTTGCCCCCTCTTTGCCCCCTTATTGCCTCTTTTTCCCCCACTTTCCCTTTCACACAAATAAATACATGCAAAGTGAGATGACATGCTGGCTCTGGGCTGTAAGGAGGCGTATCATATAGAGTGGCAGCTGAGGATGTGAGACTAATCTGACAGGTGCAGGCTGAGAGAGTGACAGCATGGGAAGAGGAGGAGGGGTCTCTATACTCCACACAGGAACATTTAAGAGATTAACGGCTCTCATTTATCAGCAGACAGCTCAGGAAATATATCATCAATACCATCAATTTTCATATCATCTGTGTTATCAGCAGTGAGAGATCGATACACAATCACACAAGTAATCCCAGTAAAGAGATTAGGAAGAACACCTTGTGAGTAGAGGTAAAAAATGTTACTGAATTTGAAGAAAGTGGACCTTTTGTGACTTTGAAACCATTCAAGATTTGGGGGAATGAGCTTTTTTCTTTCTTGCCGGTAAGATAAGTAGATTGATACTGTCCTCATTTCTGTTAAGGAAATATTTAGCTGGAGCCAGAAATCAGTTAGCTTAGCAAATAGACTGTAAGGAGAGGGAAACAGCTAGTTTGTTCAATCCAAAGGTTCACAAAATAAGCCTACCACCAGGTCTAAATGCCACTTATTAAAATGGTATACCCCTGTTGATTAATCCATACAAAAAACAGTAATTTGCATATATTGGCAGGGCACAGCAACTTGTGGTCTCTATCGGGTTGCCTGGCAGCCAGCTGAAACTCAAGATTTGACATCATTCAGTAGAAATCTGTAAATTAAACAAACCAGATGTAACATGTATTATTGAGCGCTAGAGGTGCTGGGTGGCCGTTTCCACTCTTCATGCTAAATTAAGCTGCTCTCCCGCACAAATGGGAGATTGGTGTCAATCTTCTCATCCAACTAAAAGAAAAAGCATATTTCCCAAATTGTCAAACTATTCCGTGCACATACAGTATATATCACAATCCTACTACTATTGATTTTTTTCTCAGTAGAGTTCAGATCTAATAATAATGACACTAGATCACAACTTTGTTGAAGTTTGATTACCAACACTGAACGATTACTTTCCTGGGTCCCTTTTAGCTTTACTTGATATATAATTGATGATTTCTGTGATTGTAATTAACGTGACTGTGTGTGATGAACTGTTATGTGGTTATGTGTCGTTAGTTTTATCTCTCTTGAAAAAGAGATCTTTGTCTCAATAAGACTTCCTTAAGAAATCACCAAGCATAACATTAGTGTCCCAACCTTAGCAGTTATTCAGCCTGTAAGCTGAAACATGTGGAAACATATGATGTGTGCTGAAACATGTCTTTGTTTTTTTAATTCAGTATTTCCATTTCAATATTACTTTGGAAAATATTATCCGTGTCTATCAAGCTCTGTGGTGGAGCAGAACACTTGTAACAGATCGCTTCACTGCACGTTTCCTGTCATGTCTATGTTGATATCATCAGATAAATGCAGCAAGAGGAGAACTCCTGCTTCAGTGTTTATAGAGCGTGACAAGTCACCTTTGTTTCAGTTTGATGATCATGTGTGGGGCTTGGTCTCTGACTCACATAGCGTTAAAGAGAAGACAGGCAGCAGACTAACTTTGGCTCTGCCTGGTTAGTAATGGTCTTTTAATGAGTAGAGCACATTCTCTTAAGGTGTCATGTGTCTACTACATAATACAACAACAGCGTCACAGCCACTCACTGTCTGTCATGTTTCCTTTGGTTTATGCACAACACACAGTATGATGTACTGTATGCAAAGACCATGTTTCTTTTTTAAACGTCTGTCTCCTTCCTTCAGTTTCGTTTCATGGTATTGTCTCTGTTTTTGTTCTTTCTTTTTTCTTATCCTTCACCCATTATAACCCCCTGTTCTGCCCGGAGTTTGCCTCATCCCATTAGGACCTCGCTGGGCTCGGACACAATGAAACACAGAAGTGACGGCAGAGTGGCCGCACAGGCTGCATCTGTTTCCAGTGACAGGCTTCAGGGTGAGAGCCTATGACCTCACAGGAAGTATTAACTATGACAGGATGCAGGTGTCCAGAATTAGCAGGAAGAGAGTCTAATTATAAAGAGCACTTAGTATCCAGACACTCATCCCATTTAAAGCTCACTGCAATGTATCTTACAGAGGTTGAGGATGTGAGGCATTTTGGAGAAAAGTATTTAGTGTATCAATATTGAGAAATACTAGTGGGCTGTGCTGACTTGGTCATTGAGGTATGGCAAGGTGTTTAGTGAGATAATCCTAACCTAATCTGTTCATAACGCTTCCTTTTGCCTATCACTGGCCACCCTAAATACTGAAAACCTGAGGTCATGACCTCTTGAAGTAACATAGCCCGGAAGGAGCGTAGATATCAAAGGTCATCTTAATGTGACCTTGTGAGGCCAATTTAAAATAACCTACATTTAGATTTGCATGCTCTATACGTGGAAGAAAAAGACAAATGCACAGAAGCACTCTTATCTATCCACTTCAAAGACCAACACATGGACCGTAGCACACTTGTTCTCATTCAGTGGGCGTTAGAGACCTCTCTGTCAGCTCCTCAGGTTTCTCAGTGGCTCTAAACAGGATTTAACCCCTGGGAGGTCAGAGTGAGGTCAGTGGAATAAAGGCAGCTCCAGGATTTACCTACCTACTCTGTCATCCAGTCACTGTGTCTGCGTGCTTAAAGTGACATATTGTTTTTTAAAGCCACACTCAAGGACAGAGGTGAATAGAGAATGACATTTTTTAAAGTTATGTCAAGGGAATGCTGAACTGTCCACCTCTTAAGTATTATGTTTGAATATCACAAAAACTATTACATGCATAATTGCCCTGCACACACACTCATGGTCTCCAGAGGATAACTTTTACTAACCTGAGTGATCCTCTGACTTTCCCTCTAAAATTATTTTCAGGATATTATCTCATATTTATTTTTAACATGATGTCAATCATTTTTCTTTAAATATCACAACACCCACCACTGCAAAAATAATATCTTTCCCATCAGCTTCGCTCTACTCTCTGCTTCTGCTGCCATCATGCTGTGTTGCCAGAAGGAGAGGGACAGATAATTCTCTCGATATGCCAACACAGCTGGGTTTATTCCAATGATATTCTAAATTAGCATTAGTGTTGGGTATATTTGTATTTCTTAGTAACGGTTTGTTTAAGTTAGACTAGATAAAAGCACACAACACCCTTCTTAACCCTATAACGGCAAGTGTATTAGAAGATGAACAATTGATGTTGTTTTGGATTTAAATTTCAATGCAAATGGCGTATTAAACATGCTGACATTAACATGTAGCGAGTAACGCCTCACAACTAATAAGAGGTGAACCTTTGTCCGTAGCTGAGTTATATAAAAGTCCACAGCCTGTCTCTCTCTTTCTCTTGCCGCCACTTCAGCCACATCCAGGCCCTAACCTCTCGAGGTCCTGCGTTACCTCCACCCTCCTGCACAATTACCCAACCAAGTGGAAGCTGCTCTGTCTGGCGGGGACTGAAGATGGGGTGGGTGGGGGGACTGCATCGGCCCTGTGTCAATGGAGCACTGAAAGGAGAAAAGATTGGGGATATGGATTTTGGGTGAAGAGGGGATTATTGGACAAGATCATAGACGTGCCTTCACAGATACTGGAGCGCTCATTACACACATCGCACGAGACTGTCACTCCGTCAATCTGCCTTCCACAATCAGACATACCGCTCACCCCCTGCGTGGAACCAGACACCACACAGACAGTTAATCCCCCCAGAAGTCTGCCATTTGATGTTACCCCGACATACACAGACACAAATAAGCATGTATTTGCTATGCATAAGCACTTACACACACACACACTCACACACAGGATGGGGAGGATTTGCAGTCACAGCAGGCAACAATTTTGAGGGGTTTTGGGGGGAGTAAAGGATTATTGATTAAATAGGACACTAGCCAGATGTACCCACATGCCAGACACATTGTGGTTAAATGTATCTATTTGCAGCAATCTGGTCCAGCAATAGTATCAATTGATTTGTGTGGAGTGAAAGGTTGTGCATTGAGTGCTTTCACTTTCCGCCTTTGGTAATGGCCTCGCTAATGTTTCTCTCCAGGGCTTTTTCATTCATGTCTAATACACTGTAAGTCCATCAATCCGTCCACACAATGACTTACTTCTTTGTCAACATCACAAATCCCAGTGGTCTGGCTCTGTCTCTGCTCTTCATCTATGAGCCATTCTCCATCTCTCAACTTTCTTAACCTGTCAAATATCTCTTCCTCAGCATTTACGACACATCCTTGACTCCCTATTTGTTGGTTGGATTTATCAAACGAATGCAGTTGCTCTTTGATATTTTAGTGACACGTTAAACTGATCCTGAAATCTGCTGAAGTTTACCACTCAGAGCACTAAGTGCTATCTTTCTCCCTGTGTGTTTTATGTGTGTCTGTGTATATATAAAGCATGAGCACATAAATGGAGCTGGAAGAACCAGACCAGGAAGGAAAGAGCTCCACTCAAATTAATCTCCGCTGGACGGCCCAGTAAAGGAGCAGATCCATTTTTGGGAGCAAGGAGCCATCTCCTAGGTGAGTACCATGGCAACAGCCAACGTGGGCCCCAGCTTTCAGGGGCTGGCCTTTTCAAACGCCCGATCAGAAGTGGCAGGCCAGGTTTTTTCGTTATGTGGCGTCTCTTACTCTCTCTCTCTCTCTCTTTTTTTCTCTTTCTCTCTCTCTCTCTCTCTCTCTCTAGCCCATTCTTCTGCCTCTCCTTTTCTCTCCCTGCATGACACGGTCCTGGCCTTGTTCACCAGGGAGTGTGTGAGAAGACTGCAGAGGGCGAGTGTCTGTGGGAAAATGTTGCCAGACAACACAGGGGTATGTGACAGGAACAGCAAGCTAAAATGGGACAACAAAGGCGAGTTAAGATAGATGGTAAGAGCTATATATGAACCAGATGTATGAACCCTATGGAAACAGCAGGTTTGGGGCCTTCATCTTGTTTGCACGAATGTTTGCAACATGTATAAACAGAAAAAGAGCCTTTGGATTTAACTGACTAAAAGATTTAAACAAAGTCATTCGGTTTGTCCATTCCTTTGAATTGATTGCCATGAAACGTAGGCATTCATGGTCCCCAGAGGAGGGATCAAACTGAGTGTCACAATGAAGTGGATATTTGTGTTTTGAGGGGAATGTCTCAACAATGGAATCTCATAGAAAATTGGTAACCATTCAAATTCACCTGAGAATAGTTTGTTACCATTCTGACATATTTTAAAAACTTCAATTTTTACAGCAAATAGCTATACAATCAATGATATTCCCATGAAGCTTAAATATGTTGTGCTTGGTGCTAATTAGCAAATATGCTGAACATTATGAATATGAAACCATTGGCAATAGTTCAAACAATGCTTTACATAACCTACCTTTTGAAGTTTCTAGGTTTCATTTCACTATTGCTGTTTTACTTAGTGTGACAGTTCACTCATTTTAGATTTTTAGATTTCACTGTTGTTGTTTTTTTTTAATCTTTTAGAGTCTGCTAATGTGTCCACATTGTTTTTGTGTTTACCATAAAAACCTCAAGAGGTTAAATAACTCATATAGCAGGTATTTGGAGCCCTATAACAATGACTTATGAAATCTAATGATATTCCCAAATGCTCAGATATGGACATCTTGAAGAAATGACAGACAGGTGTGTTGTTTGGGTTTTATTACATGTATAACATTCATAGAACAGTGATTACTTTGAGTGTTGCAAGGTGCATGTCAGTTGCTAAAAATAACATTACATAAAGATTAGTAGAAGGTATTTGCACATCACAAAACACATGCTGAATAATTCATTGCTTTTCTTGCTGCTTTAGACGATACAGAAGCTAGAGAAAGTGCTTCTCTGTTTATTTGACCAAGGCGCCACCTTGTGGATAAATGAGGACGTCAGCAGCGACACAGGGAAGCAATAGCCTAGATTTAGACGATATGGTTGCTTTAGTTTTTACTTTAAGAAGTATTTCATATTAAAAGACAAAACAAAGGTTGTTCTTCAAGCACTAAATTAAACAAGTCTGATTTCCTGTTTAAAGTATATAATCCCCTGCATTATAATATATTTTCATCACCAGTCACCTCCCTGTTTCCCTGACTACGCTACCTAGTTTGAACCCATGATCTTCCGCAGCCAGCCTTGGTGACGCGACACTTTCTGGAAGATGAAGCCTTGGTTGCAGTCGGCCCCTGGCGGCAGGCTGACCACCCCAGTGAGGAAGAACACGTCCCTATAGAGGGTGAGCAGGGGGCTGCCGGAGCTCATGGTGCAGTCAGCATTGGCCTGGGCAGTGGTGCAGCCCAGTTTATTGGTCATCATTTGGGGGTACGTCTCCAGACACTTAGGCAGTCTGCCGTACGCCAGCTGGTTGAAGGTGAGCGGGCCCTGGAAGGCAGTTTCCTCTTTGGGTTCTTTCCAGCCGCTGACTATGGCCTGATACTCTCCCGCCAACAGGACATTCTCTGCAAAGTCTCTTTCTGGCAGACAGGCTGCAGTCACCTCCTTCTTAAAGGTGATGCGGCTTTGTAGCTCAATAACAGTCAGGTCATTTTCAGGGCGACCCTCCACATAGCGTGGGTGATGGTGAAGTTCTTTCAAATACAGGGTCTGCTCTCCAGATTCATAGGTGGTGCTTCGCTTGCCTGAGGAGGGGCAGGTAAGACATTAATGAGGATTATTATTGTTTGTCTTTTACGCAGTAGTAGTTCACCAGAAGCAGTAATAGTGGTAACTAAATGAGTCTACTCACCAACAACCACCTGGAAGGAGCTGTACTTTTTGGCACAATGAGCCGTAGTCAAGACCATGTTCTCCTTCAGAATGACTCCGCTGCAGAAACCTGCAGAATCTGGGCTGACCAGAAGAGCCTGCAAAAAACAAAACAGTGACGCACAACAATAAGCCCCTGGTCTATCGTGTGTGTGTGTGTGTGTGTGTGTGTGTGTGTGTGTGTGTGTGTGTGTGTGTGTGTGTGTGTGTGTGTGTGTGTGTGTGTGTGTGTGTGTGTGTGTGTGTGTGTGTGTGTGTGTGTGTGCGCGCGCGTGCGCGTGTGCGTGTGTACCTGCCACGGGCACTCTGTGGGACTACAGCTGAGTCCTTCAAAGTCGCTGCGAGTGTTGGCGGACAGTCTGCTATCCCAGAGGTTCAGATTGTTCACCTTACCACAGGGGAATTTGCCTGAAAGAGGAATGTGAGATAGTTATAACTACTTTCTTTTATTACACTATGTATCTAACAACTGAAGCCATATCCTTTTTTGCAGTCAAAAATAATGTTTCAAAAAAAGGTTTTATTGATTCACTATTATTCCCTTTTTTTTTACACTACAGAAAATTGCCTGACTTTAGTTTATATATATTATTCCTTTATTTGAGCTTCAGCACTATTTTATGTCTTAGGTTTTCATTTTTATTTTATGATTTTTTTTCTCACAAATACTTTATAAGTACACAATAATTGGAGAGAGTTTGTGATCTAAGATTTATATTGCCAACTACTGATACTGTCACTGGTGTGATTATGACAGTAAATAACGAGAAACGGAACACATATTTATACTCTAGTGGAAAATAAATGCATTTCAATTTCACTCGGACACTGGAGGAAGACATAACAAACGTACCTGCAGGGTCACACTTGTTCCTGTCACTGTTGAGCTTCCACCCGCGGGCGCAGGAGCACTCGTAGGACGTGTAGCCTGGTTTACAGAACTGGGAGCAGCCTTTGTTCTTCTCCAGGGTGCACACAGTCTGGTCTGCATCGTGGAAACAGAAGAGGAAGGTTGCAGCGCTCACACACTAACTGAAAAGAGAACTAGCTACGACGATCAGGCACAACATCCTCCTCACCGTTTTCGCAGTGGACTCCTGTGAAACCCGACTTGCAGACGCAGTCGTAGCCCCCCACGCTGTCCGAACACATGGCTCCATTCTTGCAGGGGTTCTCTGCACACTGGTCTCCATCTAAACACAAGACAACATGCCTATGAGAAGATGTAATGTACTGCTAATGACTGTGCGGTGAGGGAAAATCATTTGAACGCAGCACTTACCAATGTAGACAGCCCAGAAGATGTCCTGCAGGAGAGAATACGCATGATAAGTGCACAGTGGAAGCTACACAAAGCACTTACACAGTGCACTAGACTAAGGCAGACTTACATATAGACCAGGGATGTCCAAACTACGGCTCGGGGAGCATTTTGAATTGGCCCTCATCAAATTCAAAAGGTATAATGAAGTATGGCCCACAAATGAAATGTGTGCTTGTCTTATATTGTACTTCTTAAATATAAATGTAAACATATATTACACAGTAGTATTCATGTGTTAATAAGACCACTTTTCAATTACATTCAGTCAATTAAAGTTGGAAACATTTTCTAACAAATCTTAGTCGATAAAAGAAAAGCCCAATGACTTATTTCCATAACAAGCTTGAAAACTTCCTATTTCTCCTTATTATAATCAATCTGAGGCTTCTGTTTTAAGGGATGAGCTGCCAACACTCACAAGCATCATTTACCTACATTTGATTGATTTTCACTTATAACTGAACTTATGAGGCGATATACCTCTAGTGAGCGGCCCAGCCCTTCGTTTATTTTTCTGTATGTGGCCCTCGGTGAAAAAGGTTTGGACACCCCTGATATAGACAAAGCAAAGAGCAGACGCTGAGGTAGTTTGATGAGAAAGAAATGAGGAGGAAGTAAACAGCGAAGTCCTGAAACTCACCGTTCGGTACGAGTCCTGGAAGATCTTTCTGGCCTCCTCGTAGTTGCACACCTTCTCCATGCAAGCCTGCTCCAGGCTGGCGGGCTGATCCGGGCTGCCGCCGACGTTCCTCTTTTGACGGGAAATCATGGTGCTCGCCTGCTGCTTGTCCAAAAACACTGTAGGGAACAGTTATTGTCTCAGTTGGTTCCTCCAAACAGACCGAAATACACTTTGAGGATATGCCAGTAAAAGAGGCTGTGTAAAGCTGTGCAGGTTTTTCCGATTGTAAGAGAATCATAACTTGGTGTTTACGGTTTGTTTATTTATTTATTTGGTTTCTTATTTTATATTTTCTTGATGACGATTTACCTCTTTTATGTATTTGTTTATTTATCTGTTTATGTATTTGTTGTTTGATGTTTTTGTTTAGTTTGTTTGTTTTTCAATAACAAATATATATATATATGTTAATAATTTAGTTTTTGGGAGAAGGGGTGGGATTAAATAAGTGTAAACTTCTTCCCACCCCTTTTCGGATGTGTAATTAAGTAGATCATTTGTTTATATATCATTTAGAATCAGTCATATTTTTGTTTATCAATTTGACACTTCTTAAGTTTGTATAGTATAATAATTCTCATGTTTAATTTCAATATTATTATTATTTATTTTTTGTATTATTGTTTTACACATTCAAAATCAATCACATCAAATCAAGGGATCAAAGATAGGAGCATTGAAACATGGATGTTTTAGGCTATATAACCATTTGGCTGATTCCAAAACACAAACATGTGACAGCCTCTTTCTATTTCATAGCATTACAGAGTACACGTTTTTACCTTGGTGACCAGTTTTCTTGGTATCTGGAGCTTTCGATGGGCATCAAGTATATTTACATGTGTTTTTTTTTTTTAAATCTGCCATTAAGATGAAAGAGACAGAAAAAGAATCGAAATCTGTTAAGATTAATGAATTTCCTGCTTCCTGTTCAGAAATCATTTCCTGCTGGAGGGGATTTGGACCGTTGTGATATTAAACTAACCTAATAACCTATGAATCAAGAGAATCACCAGCAGATAAACTGATAAGATAATAACAAGTGGCTGTCCTAATGATTCAATAAACAAGACAATAATCATAGAAGAGATCAAACCTTTACTACTTAATAACATAATGTTATTGTATATGAAAACAGGGTAGCGATAAATACATTTAGAAATTGAAATTAGAAATCAATAGACTTAAACTAAAGCAAATACACAGCATCTCATCCAATGAGGCTCAAAGTTGTATTTGAAAAAGTCAGAAGCTGAGATAATGACATGTCATACACTCAGCATGCTGCCATCTTGACCTCCTTTTAATTCTTCACTTGTCTCTCCTCTCTCTAGAGCTCAGACTATAACGTTACGAAACTCTGCGACACATCTGGCTCCAGGTTGGCCCTCTCACCTGCGTGGGGGTCCTGAACGGCAGCCATGGCCCCCGCCAGCAGGCAGAGCAGAGCGGCAGATGTGGTCGAGGAGCGCATGATGTCGCTGAAGAGAGATCTGAGTCGAGTTGTCGGTGCTGCAGGGTCAACGTCTTCTTCTACAAACAAGAAACGAAAAGCACATGGTGATTAAAAGAGAATATAATAATTATGGTAATTATAGACTTAGAAATACCCAGGGTTCATTTAACTTTTACTGGAAGATGATGCCCACTACTCAGGCACTGGAATAATATTCACAAATATGCTCCAATCATTCATTAACAACATATTTTAATTTGATGACTGGGTTCATCAGCAAGGACAATAATACCAGAGCTAAATATATTTCAGTCAAATCAACTAATAATCATACAATGGAGGATACTTATAACCGATTCAAGATTTCATAAGGGATTTACATTATATAATGTTTAGGATCCCCTCAAATTTCACAGCTTTGCTTATTTATCAAGTTCATTTCTTATTTATTTTTTTTCACTTATATATCACAGTATATAGGCTAATGGTATGATTATCTATTAAGTGAATGTGTCTTGGTTTTGTAGAATGACGTTGTTCATAAAGCAACCAATACAAAAAAGATACATTGAAATTCAAACCCTAAGGAAATGTTGTTCTTGAGACTAAATCATATTATTATATAATGCATTGACGAATAATGAGTAATGCTAAGAAATGACCTCATGCTGTTTACATCCGTGATTGTGCATTTTTTTTATGCAGCACCATTATCACTTGAACTGCTGTCAAATTGATGGGCTTTATAGGCTATATTATTACACATTGTAAACAATAATATAAAAAAAGAACCTTTAGGAACCCTGTTTACATTTACGGCAGAGTGCGTTTATATCACGTTACACAGCCTGTGCTTGCTATCTGCGTAGCTGTCTGCCATTCTGATAGCATGTAGCTTGTGTGATGATGAACACAAAGAAGACTAGAAGATGTATCTCGCATCTCGTATGCTGCATTAACGGACAATGGTACTCTTTCTAGAAGCTGCTGAAATGTAACAAAAACATGCAAATATTTACATGACCGTCTCTGTTTTCAGGGCCCGTCCAACATGGGTCTGCGTAACGGTCCGAAACAACAACAATACCAACAACAGCAGCAGGGATACTCGGTACCTACAGCCAGACTGGATCAAAGTACCGGGGCTGTCTGGTTCCTCTCCGGTCCTGAAACACACCACACCCTCCTTAGAAGGATCGGTCCTATCGATCCAAAATAACAAATGATGACCAGATCCGAGCCTGCTTACTGGTTCAATGACCGTAGGGAGTGCAGTGACAAAGATGAGCCACCAGAGGGCGCTGTGAGACAGAGACGATTTTCACTGTACGGTAAGACAAATAAAAAATACTAATACTACTTCAAATAATAATGATAATAATAATAATAATAATAATAATAATAATAATAATAATAGTAATACAACTAATAACAATAATAATAATAATAATAATAATACAAATAATCATGGTCATAATAAGACGACTTTCACTGGTACAGTAAGTACAACAAATAATACAAAATAATATAAAAAGACTACTACTACTACAACTTATAATAATAATGATAAAAATAATCATAATCATGGTCATAATAATAAGAGTAAGAATCATTCAAAAATAAATGAATAATGACAATAATGGGAGGCTGTGGCTCAGTGGGGGTGTGCTGGACTTGGAATCTGGTGGTATCATGTTCGAGTCCCACTGCAGTCAGCATGTCGTTGTGTCCCTGGGCAAGACACTTCACCCCAAATTGCTCCACAGTAGCCTACTGAATGTATGTAATTCGCTTTGGATAAAAGTGTCTAACAAGTGACATGTATTGTAATAATAATCTCAGTGTTACAAAACATAAAATATCATTAAAAAACAATATCAACATTCATTGTTATGTTTTGTTTTTTAAAAAGTATGTTTTAATACACTAAATATGTATTTTAATATCACTATTATTAATGACAATATAATAATTATAACAAACTTTCTGTATTAGTTCTATACAACAGATGTAGCTCAAAATACTATACAAGAAAATACAATAATTCAAATGAAAAGTGATAAAAAAAAAACATCAAATCATTCAAGTAAAAACAAATACATAACGCTTACACCAAATTAAAAAGGAAAAGGAATTACAATACCTATAATACAAAGAAACAAAACCAAAAGGCTGTTTGTTTGCAGCTGTCATTTTAAATGTTCAAAGAGCCCACATCTCATATTGATCTTTGCAGGGTGTAATTGGTAGGGCATTATTTTTTAAACATAGTATTAAAAATAGATAGGCTAACTGTTTTCTTTATGCTTTAATTGTGTGTTTGTAAAGCCCTAGAAGGAGCAGATCACACAAGTCTGCAATTTAGACCGGTCCCAAACCATTAAGAGTTTAAAAAAAAGGAAACACACCAGAAAGTCTGTTATAAGATATATTGGGAGCCGGCATCGCACAAGGAACAGATAATATAAGATGAGATAGAATAGAATCTAATAAAAAATGATGAGATAAGATCGGATCGGATAAGATAAGTTAAAGCAGCAACGAGAGCATTTCTTTGCCCAAGATGCTGGATGCAGTTTTTCCAATTTTTCTGACTAATCTGAAGTTATTTATTTTTCCTTGTGAAATAGCACATGTTACCTCCTCAGGCATATATCAGTATTAGTTCTTGTTAATCTGTGGTTTGTGGGTAAAAATATGCGTAATTGGCTGGAAAACCAGTGCTAAATGATACTACCAGGCATATGCACAGATGCATGAAAAATATTTAGCACTATCACTGCTTTTTTCCTCAGCGGTGTGATCAGAATCAGGAATCCCTATGATGCGCACCCTGATCAAACAAAAGTGGATGCTACCTGCTGTGATCAATAGGAGAAGCCTAACTGCAAACTAACACTCGAGTCTAGAAAAAATCAAACATTGGATGACAAAATTTGGGCTCTATGCCTGTTGAGAAACTGGAAGCAGAAAGGCAATTTTATGGCACAGAGTTTATGCATATTTATTGTCCAACTTTTTGATTAGCAATTCTTGATTAGCAAAGATCAAACCCACAACCGAAGAGCTGCTGAAACGTTGCCATCAAGGCTACGCTTTCTGAACTCAGAGTCCCTCCTCAGTGGCTTTATTTCAATAGGACTGTTTGTAAGAGCAATGCAATTTGCAGACAGAGCCGTGGGGCTTTAGTCTCAGCTGCAGCCGTGTTAAATGTTTCCATTTCCCATGTCTAATAACAACAGAGGTTTTATCGGAGCCTGCTCGGACCAGCTGGTCCCCGGTGCTGGACCGGGGCAGAGCTGGACGGCCCGGTCCAGGGAGACTCCCCCACGTGTAGGAAGAGCGAAGGGAGAGCCTGCCCCGACATGGGCTGCAGCTACATGTGTAAATGATTAACACAGTGGTGATTTCCCTAGTGATTGTGGTCTGAGGTGAAATCCAAAGTTGTTGTTGCACGTGTTCATACATGTCATGTGCAACATTACATGTTGACTGTAAGAGCATGCACTGTTTGCATGCAGGGGAGAGGAAAGCCCTGCATATCTCGACCAATCATCCATCGATCTCTTTCTACCAGTTATGTTTTATTCAACATCTTCGTCTTTTACCGTCGCCCTCTCTCCTCCTCCCATTTCTTCCCAATCCTCTCATTATTCTTTGAGTGTCGGCTTCAAATTAGAGGGGGAGCAGGAAAGTGGCACAGCGCTCACGTGTGACCTTGCTGACCCATTCTTCATTTCCAAAGCATGCTAAACAAACAGGCATCACAGAAGGCATCTATAATTAATGTCCCCTGACAATTTCCTCATACATATAACAAGCTGGTGACGTAATCTCCGGGACTCCCTGCATGTAGGCCTCTCAGTTATTCTCATTGCATCTCTTTACCTGCTATGCTTTTCATCACTTGTTACTATACATTGTTTACTACCATGTTAACAGCATGGCTCGAGAGATTGCAATGTCCCTTGTTTGGCGAGCACTCTAGACTGATACATCAAGTAGTAAATATCCATAACAATTATTGGATGCATTACCATGAACATACATTAGTTGTGCCTAGATGATGAATTGTTCTGACTCGGGGGAACCCCTGATCTGATGCTGCCGTTACGTCTCATATAAATACGACCAAACACCAAACCAGTCACCAGCCTCAGCTGTATTGGGCCTAACAAAGATAGAGAACATGATGAAGATGATACCTTTTGAGCATCAGCATGTAAGCGTTGTCTTGGTTAGCATGTTAGCATGCCGAAGTTAGCTATAAGCTTTAAACACTCAAAGCTGCTACCAGTCTGCAGTCTCATAGTAAGTCTCACTTTTAGGATTCACGTCACAATATTGCTTTTTCTCAGATATTAGGCTTAATTCAGGAAATAAAATGTATAATAAATATAATAAGCATTATACCTGCTAAACATCAGTGTGTTAGCTTTGCCATTGTATGCATTAGCAGGTACATCCTCATAAAACTATGGCTGGAGACTCTTTGTCTTTGTCTCTTTGTATCCCTATAGGAGGAGTACGTTCAGCCACAGACTCATCCCTCCACGACACAGCACCAAGCGCCTCGGACAGTCCTTTGTGCCTGTAGCCATCAGGCTGCACAACAAGGGGTGAATAATGTAAAATAAAAATTATATAAAATCACTGGACATAAATATACACTGTTTCCACAACCCATGTTAATATATTAGTAGTAGACCAAATATGTAGATAGATATGTCACTATATGTATAGATGTCCATTTTCACTTGTCACTTTAACTCATTTCGTACTTCATAATTTATATGACCAAATATGTATATATGCTGACAGTTATTTTACTCTTATTTTTACTCATCTCGTCTTTTACTATTATTATCACTATTATTTTAATTTTTTTTCTTGATTTGATTTTTGATTTTATTAATCTGTGTGAATCTCCGTCCTGTTTTTCACGCTTACCCTGTTGCTGCTTGTACAACTGAATTTCCCCAAGCGGATTAATAAAGGTCCATCTTATCTTATCTTATCTTATGTTTTCATTTTGACTGTTGCACCGGTTCGCCATTTTTGTGCAAGCAACATTCAGTTTAAACCACAAGTTTAAACAGTTTCAAAGCCCCATATGTATATCTGCTTTGTTCTGCTTAGTGACGCAACCAAATATAAACACTCAAAATAAACTTTGTGGCATTTGAGGAAATAACACAACTTTGGTTTTGCATGTTTGTGCATGTCCGCCTGTGATATAGTTGAATACATTGAGAATGTGAGTGTTGGGTCCCCAGATAATGTGTATAATGATGATGTAATGGGTCAATATAACACACACACACACACACACACACACACACACACACACACACACACACACACACACACACACACACACACACACACACACACACAGTTGCTCATACACTGCACAGTTTTCCTTCTGCTAATCTCCTCCATACATTACTGCAGGACGTAATGAGGTCAGCTGGAGGTATAACCACGCTTCATAACCAACTATATATACATAACAACCATCACCTGCCCTGGTTTAGTTTGCAGTCACCACATTATACTTGCACATTGAAAATACCCTCTCATATGTACAGTACCTGTTGTTCTGTATTGAATCCAAAAGCAAACAACAACCCACACACAACACTTCACGCCAATTTCAAAGCGCCAGAAGATTACATCTAATTGAGTTTGTGCGACAAGGACCAATGATGATGTTGTATTAAGTACTGCAGAATAGGCAGGCATCTCCCCTGTGGGGGTCTTTCACAGCTATAGTAGCTACAGTTGAAGAATCACCTTTCCATGTCCCATATTTCTCCGTGATCAATTCATGTCAGCTGGACATATTTTATTTAACACTTAATCGCGTCGCTCCCCTTCCTGCGTCCCCTGCAGCTCGTTTGTTGACATGTAGAAAAAAAAAGAAATAAGAGCATGTGATTGCTCTTTAAGCTCCTCTCACCTTTCCTCACCTTTCCTCACGTTATCCTCTAATTCAAGAGGCATTCAGCAGAAGGCCAGCCATTGTTGGACTGTAATAATTCTTCTTTTCATACGGTGACCTCCATCCGAAGTGATGCCATAATTGGATCTCCAGGAAAGGTTTTCAGATTGTTCTGCTCCTCCTTTGTGATCGCCAGTATTTTAACTTGTGAGTTTTCTTTCAAAAAATCTTCTCTCTTCTCTTTTTCTTTGTGTCTTTAATCCTGTCTGCCATCAGGTCCTTGTCACTACCGGCATGCTCTACCTTTTAAATGATAAACCGTATCGCACTCAGACAGCATAGCAGAGTGTGGTTGTGTTTCCTCAAACCTGCTAAGAGGTGTGCGTAGGCCTTGATTGTGCTGAAGAGGCACAGAGAGAGGAGAAACACAGCTCTCTAAATGGACATGATTTTTCACCATACTCATGCATAACCTGCTCTGGTGTGTGTGGCAACTCCTAAAAGCCCTGAGGAGTCTGCAAATTGTTGATAGCAATGATAGTGATAATATGTATCCGCACGTCTGACTGCATATCAAGAAAAATATATAAAATTGACATGTTTTTCGTGTCATGTCTATGATTGCACAGTAGTTCATGTGGAGAGAGATGAAGGCAAAAGGACTGGATTGGTTTTCAGGGCATGAATGTGAGAGCTGAGAAAAACACCTCTGTAGCAGTATGACGTGTGGATAGAAATCACTGGTGGAAGTCATTACTTTGAAGCTCTTGCTAGCATGATAACGTTATTACTTGATGGACAAGTTTCCAATGTAGCATTATTGTGTTTCCTGTTTTTATTAAAAGATGCATTTCTCAGTACAATGCAAGGAATCATTGAGTTTGATTTGATAGTAAAGTAAGTGTTTAGTAAGCTACATAATACTCATCAAGTCATTTCCGACTGGTATAATTAGCTGCCTGCTCCACATTAAGACTGTTCAAGTTGGATGAAGCAGAATATACTGTACATATCTTATTTTTTGACCAAAGTAAGTCTGTCATAAGAAATATCTGACTTGTGCTGTGAGTAATACATTTCATCTGTCGGAGGGGGGGCGACTTCCCATGGCGAAAAGAAACCTTAAATGTTCCTCCGCAGTAATGACAGTAGCACTTGAGAGCAGAAAACATAAATCAGCGACCTGACAAGATTAACTATCAATAAAGTACACACACCTTAAATTGCTTTAATTTGGCATATCCTATTATTCAATGTTGTTGACTGTTCAACCGACTAAACAAACACTTGTAAGACTTCCTTTTGGAGTGTGTCATAATTGCTTTATTATTCTGTAGACCTTCAAAAGCAATCTATACAAAAGGGTCCCATAACTCCTCTCCAGCATTGTACTGTGTGTTTTTCTGCTACATTGCCTTCATTAGGGCAGTAAAAGCGATAATGCAGCAGAAACTGTTAGAGGGATAACACAGTCTATTCATTCGATTTGTATGGACTTTATCGTTATGTTCACGATGGTGTCCTAGTGTGCATAATATAGAATGATACATTCCACTTTTCACAATAAACAACCAAGGCATTTATTGGAAATGACTGACTGATAAACCCCAGAAGAGGGTCTTTCTTTAGAAGCACTGTGTGTCAGCCTTCTGCTCATTAGCACATTATAACTAGAGATTCAGACACATTCACACTGCATGGCAAATTAGATTTAGTCCCAACCCCCACTCCCACTCCCACGTCAAACCCACAGATCACATGTGTACTGTAACGTTTAGGAAATGCTAATAGGATTATTTGGATACTGCTTGTCCACTCATTATTGAATACTTTATTACATCAAAAACAATCATGAGGTTACTGAATATACAAATAAATAAAGAGATGTGCCCTAAAGAGACAGATCGGCAGTATGACTGACACACTATCATTTTCCACAGTCCATTTATCTTTTCTTGTCTGCAACAGTTTTAATCTCTTTTCTTTCCTGGCCCTCAAACAGGAACCCCTCTTTCTCTCCACGAGCCTCCCTCAGCTCCCAGCCTCCGTCTCTCTCCCTCACTTTCTAATGTTCAGCATACCCTTGCTCTCCATCCACCTCCCTCCCTCCCTCCCTCTTTCCTCCTCCTCCTCCTTCTTCTCCTGCTGCTCTCTCGACTCGCTCTCATTCCCCCTCACTCACACACTCAGGCAGCATCCTCCCCTCTCCACTTCTACCTTCATACTCACCTCTCTGCTTCTCTCGCCTCCTTTCTCTCCGTCACCTACTAACACATTTCATCTCTGGCATCTCCCAGTCTGTTGTCTCCCCTATACCATCACACACACACTCAACCTCGTTGCCTTGCGCAAACCCAGGCGTGCACACACTCATGCTGATTGGCACCCAAGGACAGAGCACCCTCTCTCCCACCCCGGCGACCAGGCGGTTTGCTTGTGTGGCCAGCCGGCTTCTTGACACTGAGCTCAGCTGAGGAAGAGGACAAAGAAGAGGCCATGGAGCACAGCCACATCTTCCCTGTTTTTTCCCCAAATGACAGCAGTTGGAGCCCAGAGCAGCATCCCTCTGAGTTCGCCCAGGGGTGCCCTCTCGGACCACTGCCTGTCATCTACTACAGCGTCCTGCTCTGCCTCGGCCTGCCGGGTAAGAGATGTGCACACAGTGTGTGTTTTGATGTCTGTGTCTAATCACATGCACGTCTCATTCTGTGTTAATTTGCTCCCCAGCGGGATGCAAGAGTCACGCTTTGCATCTTGAAACGATGTGTACTTGTCTGCCGGTTTGAGTGAGTGTGTGTTGTGCACAGCTGCAAAAAGTGTCACACACACACAGACACATGCACACACTGTTGATTTGTCATCCTGACCTTGTGGCAATCACTTGTGCATGCACACTTATTTTGTGTTTGTCTGTGCTTTGCCGGTCCGTTTGGAGGTGGTTTTGTACATGTGTCTTTTATTTAGGTGGAAATAGTCACGCACCACTTAAACACATTGTGCAAAGCGTAATTAAATCTGATTCATAACCTTTAAAACAGCACCTTTTCTGTTAGGCTGCAGTGGTTCTGGCGATGGGTGCATGACAGAGTGTGTCTGTAATGAGTCAGGCTTGACCTCGGGGACAAGTGTGTGTTACGTGGCTCATCTTGATGACCTGCATTAATGACACTTCCTTGTTGCGTCCTTACCGTTGACTGATTAGTCCATTCACAGTCACTGTCGGACTCATTTACTGCCTCTCTCCCACTGCGTGATCTATGAGCGCTATCCTGCTCTCACACAGGGAAGCAAAGAGGTGTGTGCATACTGCATACATGTGTGTATTTGAATGTGTGTGTGTTTCAGAGAGAGAGGCAGGAAACAGAGGTCAGATAAAAGAGGAAAAGTGTGAATGTGGGGTTCAGTGAGGTTAGAAACATCCACCCTGCTTCAGCACAAAAAATGCTTCAGGTGCATCCAGCGTTTTACTATTCATCCTGATTCAGATAAATACATCTAATGACTTGTATTGTCTTATTTGTGCTAATACATTAGATTAACGTAAGCTCTGCACCTCTCCTCCTTGATAAAGACTCGGAGTGAGATGTTGTTTTGTCCTGGTTTAGAACAAATCTGCAATGCATAATGAAAAGCCTTAGTACGCCAAGACTGCAGTTGCTCCACAAGATTTGCAGCCGTGTAAAAGTAAAAGTCTACTTTGTGATTAAATCTAGTCTAATTAATCATCCTGGTTGACAAATGAAGTCTCGCACATCATTTAATTGTTTTCTTGCCTCGAAAGTTTTATCTGTTTCTGCAGCTGAAGTCATCTTTACAAATGCGATGTAGGTTGCTAATCACTAAATAACACTAACCTGGGAGTGTAATGCAATCTTACGTCTGAAATAATAGTTGAGTGCAGCTGGCTGATATTTTCGCAGCAGCCGAGATCGACTTATTTAATCACTGTGACGTTCCACTCAAGCCGAATCATAAATGTTTCATGAGTGCGGCATGTGGGAGGAGTAGTGGTGTGACTTAAAGACTCACACATACACAGACACTCTCAAAGCATTTGGAGCCGTTACCCTTGATTATCAGACCGTTTTCATTAGTTATTTAAAAGCAACAGGGCTTCAGAAGGTCATCATCATGTCTGTAAGATTCTTGCAGACTTTGACCTTTAAGCTGCAGACATAGAAGGGTCGCTTCGAGAGCACAAATGTGAGGGTGTGAAGATTGAAGGTGATGAGGAAAGGGATTACGCAACTTCATTGGTGGGAAGTGTGTGACCTAGGGAAATGTGATCAACCGACATCTCAGGTTGAACAGAATGGAGTATGGGGAGGACAAGGACACCAAGAAGAAGAAGAAGAAGAAGAAGAAGAAGAAGAAGAAGAAGAAGAAGAAGAAGAAGAAGAAGAGCGGAGTTAAAAGAAATAGATTAATAACAGCAGAGGCAGTGAAGTAGCACCTCTGAGCCCGAGTGGAGGAGACGACAGCGCTGAGACGAATTGCCACATTTTTTATTAATTGCTAACTCTCTCTCTCTCTCTCTCTGCTCACCACACCACACTGCTTGAGACAGAAGAGACATGTGCTGGCATAGCAAACAGAGACACGGCGGAGTTTCTGACATGCAGGGATTACAGAATTTAGGCCTGCTGTTTGTACGGTACAGTGTGTCTCAAAGCACTCACATCTGAGACACTGACTGTAGAGTATGTTGAAGATGGTGAGTGATTTTGTGTGTCGTAACTGGGTGTTAAAGCTTCTCTGAATATCCGGCCTGATACAGCTGCTTTTATGCAATGTGTTTGAGTGGAGCATTCCTCAGGCAGGGAGTTCTTTATGATGCCGTTTATAGACTCTTTACCTGCCCACGTGCAATTTAAATTTCAACTCGAGGTCACTGTTAATGCTTGAATATTTATTTAATTTGCATGCCTTTAAATTACTTGCACATATTCCAATGGTTCAATGTTTGTAACGTGTCTTTGCAGCAGGGCACAATGCAACTAAAAAGATTACATTATATTACATTAGTATATCAGATCATCACTGTGTGCAAGCAAATCATTTGTGTTGCTTTCAAGTGCTCACAAAATGTGCTATGTTAGGTCATTGTGAATGAGAGTTACAAATTATTAATATTTGGTCATTTAAGTTGGAAGGGACATAGAAAAGCGCTATATAATTTAAACTATTATTATTGTTATTATGATTTTGTCGGAACCAGAATATGCAAATGAATATCAACTCTCAAATGTCATTGGCTAGCTTTTCCAGTGCTTATACGTGTCAAATGAAGAGGCTCAGTTGTCAAGCATAATAATCCCTTTTAATAAGTGTATTTTGAATATGTGTCAACAAATGGTTGAATGGTGTCGACATGTCTGCACATTGTGCCAGCAGAAATGTGCACGTGTCGCTCCTTCCCAATCGCACAGCAACACGCATGAGCCCACATACTTAACAGTACGTTGGTGCGTTCCTTCCCTCTTTCTTGAAGCCCCTCCATGTGTGGCTGTCGACAGTCAGCGATGTGGCACACGTGAGGGAAAATCTCCACCTACTCCAACTAATCCCTGCACCCAAAAGGGGAAATGATTGAGGATGTTCAGCGTTAACAACCCTCTGTTCCACAACACAGTGCAGATCAGGGGTCAGCCGCTACTTAATGAAGAGGTGAGGACCTGCGATATACAGTTTGGACTATTGATCTGTCAATGTTCACAGAGAGGGCAAGGTGGGATTGAAGCTTGTTAAGAGATACTATCCCTCTGAAGAGTCAAGTGTTAAAATGGACGAAGAGGAAAGGATGGGAAAGCATGTGTAAAAGATAGCGAATATTCAGTGTATCAAATGGAAAGAGATTTCTGAGCTCTGGTTTGTTTCCAGTCTGAGAAAAAAAGAGGGGAAGGGAAGGACAGAGAAAGTGACAGCTTGTGGTGGGGAGACGAGCCAGGGGGGGGGGAGGACGACGACGACAGAGGAGTCAAAAAAGGAGGGAGGCATTGTTTCAGGCAATAAAGCGGAGATGTTGTCGAGTGAAGTGAAATACTTTTTGTTGAACAGCTGTCACCATTGCTGAGAACCCAATTCCATGTGTTGTCTGACATTTTCTGGAAGACAATATTCGTCAATCTGTGGATAATTATGGCGCTGCTAGATCGACATTATCTTAATATATTCCTTTTTTCTTCATCTCTCATCCATTTACCCTTCTTCGCAGCTCTTCTTTACCTCACATGCCCTCTTTCTCACATGTTTTTTCAAAGCTGAAATCTCATTAAAAAATGTGGAGAAGGTCCAAAAGCACATCATAACTGTTAGCATTGTTTACGAGCCCTTTGGACATGAGAAGCTGAGTTTGTCAGTTCTGCAGTGTCTCATCAGCAGCAGCCTCGGTGTAAAGACAGTCGTCTCCACCACACTTTGACTCATTGTGGCCTGTCTGTGAAATGAATGGCTGTTAGAGGTTAGCAGAGGCAGAGCACTGCAGCAGCATCGATATCATTAGCAGCAACCAGGGGCTTATTTCTCTCCTAATATGCCTTAATAATAATAATCGTTAAATATCTATTTTCTTTTCCTATCCTTTTATTATTCTCATTGTTTCTGTATATTTCTTACTTTGCATCTTTCTTTTTCTTTTGAGCTTCCTCCTTTTCCTCATTAACTCTCAGATCATACCCATCAAGCTCGCAATAAAATGTGTTGGATCGACATTATCACATTGTCATGGCATTACAGGCCTGATTTTTATTGCAATTTAACTGCGCGAAAACAGATTTGACACTATTAGGGAGTTTGGACCTAATTCTGAACAGTTTAAAAACTGTCAGCTAAAACATTGTTTTATCTTCAATGCATGTTTGTGTGGCTTTGCAGCAGGGATTTGGTCCTGGTTTCTGTTCCGGGGAATTAAAAAAAAAACCTCCCTGCTTTATGTCCCGTCTGACACTTAGAGAAGACAAAAGGGAAATGGTTGTCATCAGGAACAAAGTGCCTGTGACCTTTGAAGCAAGCTTTGATTTTCACCTCCTATGTTTCTCTCGCCTCTCTTCCTTTCCTCCCACCGCCTCACCCCTCTCCTATATACCCCTCTCTGTCTCATTCTGTTTTTTTTTTATCTAATCCTTTCCTTCAATTCCCTCTCAATGGCCTGTTCTCTTTTAACTCCCTGTGACCTTCTTCACACCACATGTTACATCACCTTCCATCTATTTCTTCATCCCTCTCTTCTACACTCATCTCCTCTTATTAACCTCCGGATAAGCCATCAAAGCCAAACCTCAATTTCCTCCAAATGACAAAAAAAATTAATTATTCTGCGTATGTAAAAGGAGCCCCATGATAAAGCTTAAGGACTGGTGTGCGGCATCTCGTGTCTTGCCACTGGTTTCAGGGGGTTAAGACGCGTAGTTTGTCGACTGCCCGTCTCAACACGTTGCATTAGTGGCGGGATGAGTCAGCCTCGTTACACACCTCTGGGAGCACTCTCTGCCTTCTCTTTCCCACTGAACAACGTCAATGGCCCTGTCCCTTGTCACATTAGGGGAGCAGCAGGGGGAAACACAGACACAAAATAATTCCCACACACAAATACAGAAGGTTCACCTGTTTGAACACAAACACACACACACAAAAGTTCATAAGCAAATGTAGTCAGACAAACACAGCTCTTTCTTTTCCCCCTCTCAGTTCGAGACAACTATTTTTGCCAGCAAAGATGGACTCATTTTGCATGTGTCTCCATCTGAATGTCCAGGCATGAGATGTACATGTCTCTATACTCATGCTGTGTATGTGTTGTCATCGAGTATCTGTTCAGAGTGTGCAGCTCTCCAACTCGTCTCTCCGCCTGCTTGGCCCCTGAGACGACAGAAAGAGCAGGAGTCAATTGTAATGAATGGGCAACCCAATGCAGGCTGGCTAGAGCTAAATGGAAATGTCAAGCTCGCTACTGATCCCTTTTGTTTGTCTGTAGAAAGCCCCATCTCAACGGGAAGCCCGAACAGAACAATACCCAGCCAGTGACAGTCAACACCTCACTGTTTCCATTTCAGTTCACCCCTCTCTGTTTAACAAAATATTATGTGGACAGAGAAAGAGATAAGTTCGAGAATTTGGCGGGCAGAGGTGCAGCAAAGGAATGGAGGTGGTTATAATAATGGTGGGGTACATTGTGAAGGGTTTAAAATGGACCTACGGGAAGTTTATGAACAGCTTAGCTTAACAGCAAACCTTTCTTGGAACAAAAAACACTGATAAGATCCTTTGAATAAACTTGATGAGAGGCAGCAGGTGTGTGTACATTACACACTTACAGCTGTAGCAGCTTTATGAAACAACGTGTGCAAAGAGTCAATAAGAACCAGCAGTAGGCTAAGCCAAAACAAAAAAGGTAATATCAATCAGCTAAACAGATATGCGAAGCAAAACTGAGATTAGACCTTTGATTGTTCCTCAATACTCAAAGAGTTTTATGGACACCACCAAAGCAAAAAGACACAGAAGAGCTGCAACTAACATTCATATTGTATCTTTGATAAATGTAGCATTGCTCTCATTGATATCTAGCATTAGCCAAAATGCAACTCAACCACCACTGTTTGGTTAGAGGTTTGGTTGTGTTATGCAGGGCCGGTTCTGACCTATTTGCTGCCCTAGGCAATACTTTAGCTGGCCCCATATTTGAAGCGCCCCTCATGGATCGATGCGCCCTTAGCATTCGCCTTACGTAGCTTTAAGCTTTTAGCCTAAATCATAGATAAGAAGAGGTCATTTTCTTTAACTCAGCAACCCAAATTGTTAGGTTTTTTTCATTGGCAAACTTTTAGTTTTCTCTTGTACTTTATTTTATTACCAAATTTTGGTAAAACCATACTTCAAGGATGCTTGTCAGCTTGATCTTGACACATAAAGTACATAGTGTTGGAAAATTATAATAATACAACCCAGTCTCACGGCGGGAAGCGTGTGGCGCAGTGTTTAGAGCCTTGGAGTTGGGATCATGGGGTCACAGGTTCAAACCCCACTGCAGTCAGCATGTCGTTGTGTCCTTGGGTAAGACACCCCAAATTGCTCCTGTGGGGATTGCCCACAGTAATGAGTATGTAATACTCTAATAATAATAGTACGTCGCTTTTCATAAAAGCGTCTAACATGTAATTTAATCTATTGATTCGTGTTCACCAACACGATAAATAAATAAATAAATAAAAAAATAAAATAATACTTTAATCCGAGTGTGCTTGCTTTTCTCTTTGGAAGTCATCACATAACGACATTGCAATACACGGTTCGGCTGCATTAAATATTACACATCTGCCGTAGTTCCCTGATTAGAAGACTTCTGGACAAACTGGAAGAAATGCCACCGAAACTGAATATGTGACGTGGATCATAAATATATCAGCAATTAAACAACATCTTCAATTTCTCTTCACACAATGCGTCTCCTTGCAGTATCAATACTAATTTGGTTGCCTTTTATATTTGATCCAAAGATAGTTTATATTTACACCATAACGGTGCACAGCTGATATAAAAGGACTTGTACTTTTTAAAGATATTACTGATTTTCTTTGAATATAAGAAAGTAAATATTGAGTTGAAAGAATAGTCAAGGGTTTTGGGTGATGGGAGACACATCTATGGAATCAGAATTGCAATAGCTTACCATTAAATGACAGATATACCTTTCTGTCTGTGATGTTTTACAAATCAGATATTAATGTGTAGAAGTAAAACATGTGAAATAATATAGCAATATCCTGTAAAATTATGTTAATAATAATAATGCATTTTATTTATGGGCGCCTTTCAAAGCTTTCAAGGACACCTTACAGGGCATAATTAAAAACAAGCAACAAAGAAGATCACACAGTAATACAAGACTTAAAAACAACAATCAGTTTAGAAAAATTATTAAGATATTGAATATGCCAAAAAGGTGTGTTTTCAGGCTGGATTTGAAGGTTGCGAGTGAGTCCATATTGCGGATGTCTTGTGGGAGACAGTTCCAGAGACGGGGTGCAGAGTGGCTGAAGGCTCTTGACCCCATGGTGGTCAGGCGGGCAGAAGTACAGTGAGCTGGAAGGCAGAGGAGGATCGGAGGGCACGAGAGGGAGTGTAGGTGTGAAGGAGTTCAGAGAGATATGGAGGTGCAAGAGTGTGAAGGGCCTTGAAGGTGAGGAGCAACACTTTAAAATCCATGCGGTATTTAACGGGGAGCCAATGGAGTTGTTGGAGAACCGGAGTCAGATTAATGGAAGGAGTTCTGGTAATGATACGGGCGGCTGAGTTTTGGACCAGTTGGAACTTACACAGGGATTTGTGAGGAAGACCAGAGACGATGGAGTTGCATTAATCGATACGGGATGTAACGAGGGCGTGGATGAGGATGGCAGTGCTGTTGGGTGTAAGTGATGGGCGGAGGCGGTTAATATTGCGGAGGTGGAAGTAGACAGATTGAGTGATGTTGTTGATGTGAGCTTCAAATGAAAAGGTGCTGTCAAGGATGACACCCAGACTCTTAACTTGCGGGGAGGGTGGGACTGTGGAATTGTCAATAGTGAGGAAGAATTTGTCAATTTTGGCCAGAGTGGACTTGGAGCCAACTAAGAGAAACTCAGTTTTATCACTGTTAAAACATGAATAAAACTACACATCTTCAGATGTTATACATACATAAGTGTCCTACACTAATAATAAAAAGTTATTATGGCATTGTATGCTGTGTGTACCTTGTGTGCACCGCCTAGTCGTTAAAGCACTTTTTTTAATACGTTATATTAGATGAAACAAATATTAAGAGTACATACAAAATTCGGGGGAAAGTAGAAGGTCAATGATAGAAATATAGAATATAAAAAATCAAGAAGATACTGTAAGTGATCTCTACAATAAAACAGTTTAGTGCAGGATGTACAAAGATATTAATAGGTGGATGTGCAAAACAGAAAAACGAATTAACCTTTATCTAAACATTAAAGAATACTTTAGGTTACGCTCTTCTTTTAAATAAGAAAAAAGCTTTGGGGGTATCTATCTACAGATAAATATTAAGCCTGACAAAGTTCTTAACGTCTAATATATTGCTTTCCTGCAGTGTTAACTATGTTGAAGCACTTATTTTAACTGACATTATACATATGAATTATACTCTTATAAGATGTATGTAGATAGTATAAGAAATGTGCAGAATATGACAGTTTAATGGTGGAGGTATACACACATATTGATAGATGTCTTGTAATGCACTGCTGAGGAACCTGCGACCCAAGTTTTTCATGCATTGCATAACTTCAACGTTGTGTATATGATATGTTAGTAAACCTTTACAAATCTTCAAATCTTGAAAGGGATGTGCAAAATAGCCATTATATACAGTCTTTAATTAACTATTAGTAGAGAATAACGAGTAATGAATATACTTTATGGATCTGCAGATAAATGTTTAGTCTTCTCAAGCACCAACTATCAAATATCTCACCTGATTGTTGGTACTTGACAATCACCTTCCCTGAATTTTACTCAGGTGTAACTAAAGCCTGATTTAAGGGTTGTTTATATTTCACATCATTAATCAGAATCTGCAAAGTAACTAAAATAAATGTAGTGGAGTAAAAATACCAGGTTAACCTCTGAATTGTAGTGGAGTAGAATTACAAAGTAACAATGAGCTGTCATGTGGGTATATATTAATGCTGCCCATTATGGACACAAGCAATTTTCACCCATTTATTAATTATATGTTTAACCAGTGTGTTTAATACTGGCAACTTCTAATTGTGGGAACAACAAAAACTTTCCCAGTAGAGATGTCCCATAGAACATTTTGCGAAACAATAGCCAGCATGTGTAGTTCCGGGGGGTTGAGGACCGTTAAAGGCCAATTTTGGATAGTCCGCCGTGGTTTCGTTCCATTTCAAAGTGCTGTTTGACGCTCGGCATAACCTTGGCGCACTGCCAATCCAACATCCAACCCCAGAGCTTGAAGATTAATCACGGGGTTTGTGAAGCAAAGGGACTGTAGTCCCAAACGATAGCTGAGGATTATGGGTAGTGTAGTGTCTTCGGCCATAAACTCCGAAATGTTTTTCGGATTTCATATCGCATTAACACCATATCCCAACGTGCATTGCGGCTAAAACATCCAATCACCGAGCTTAAACCATAGCTGAGGATCTTGGGTAATCAGTTCAGTGGGTGTGTATCATGGATGTATAATAAGAACTGGAAACAGCGTGGGAGGCGGGGTCTTGTTAATTCCTATGAGAGTTGCTCATTGGCGCTTGAAGACAAAATGGCCCAACTTTTGAGAGAGCGAAACGTCACCAAAGTATTCATATAATCATATAATCCGTTCTTATTGTGCATCCATGGGTAAAGGTAAAACTCATAGTACTGAACACGTCACATGAACGTGCCGGGCGGCGCGATCCCGTGGGTTGGATCCGCGTTCATAATGCAGAGAAAAATAACTCTCAGAATAACGTTATTATCGAGGGCGGTGGTGGCGAAGTCGATAGGGACTTGGCTTGGCAACTGGAAGGTCACCAGTTCAAGTCCCAGTAAGACCAAGTGCTGCCGAGGTGTCCCTTAGCAAGGCACCATTCCCTACACTGCTCCCCGGGCGCAGTTCAAAATGGCAGCACACTGCTCCACTACTGTAGGATGGGTCAAATGTGAGAAACAATATCCCCACGGGGATTAATAAAGTATATTTAAAAAATATATATATTAGCACATTTTACAACTTGAGGACCGAATGTTTTTAATAAGGGCTATACAAATGTTCAAACTGGGTAGTTTATTGAGTTCTAAAAAAAAGTATCCAACGATTTACAGACGTCTCTTTCCCGATGTTAGTCAATGGGAAAAAGTATTTCCGGGCCAAGCGACTGATAGGGAAGTGTAGTCCGCCGTTTGGCCACAACGAATATTTTCCTCAGAGTCCGGCGCACTTCCTGGGGGCTTGGTGTGTATCGCAATTACCTCATTCATACCAACGGTGTTTCAGGGCCGGTTCGGAGCTGGAGCTTGAAAAGCACCGGGTTTTCCTGTTCACGCTGCAGCGGAGCAGCCTCTTAGCTCCGGAATCCGGTTCGTTTCAAGCACCAAAAATGTTTTCGGCTAGAGCAAAAGCACTATACGTCACGCTTACGTCGATGCGGGGGCNTGAAATCCGAAAAACATTTCGGAGTTTAGGATGGTTGAAGACACTACACTACCCATAATCCTCAGCTATCGTTTGGGACTACTGTCCCCGTGATTAATCTTCAAGCTCTGGGATTGGATGTTGGAGTGGCAGTGCGCCAAGGTTACGCCGAGCGTCAAACAGCTCTTCGAAATTGCTTAGTGTGTTTCGCAAAATGTTCTATGGGACGTCTCGACTCAGAACGTTTTCGTTTTTTCCCACAATTAGAAGTTGCCGGTATTAAACACNGCGGAAACCCCTCACAGCTCACACCGACAACAACAACAATGGCCGATTGTGCTCCAGCTTCCTCTGTACCTCTTCGGAAGACCAGATTCCCAGTAGATACTATCTACTGGGAATCTGGTCTTCCGAAGAGGTACAGAGGAAGCTGGAGCACAATCGGCCATTGTTGTTGTTGTCGGTGTGAGCTGTGAGGGGTTTCCGCACGGTTTGGCTTTATGAAGCAGGCACGCAAACTGTTACGTCATTACGCAAACGATGACGCAATGACGCAGCACCAGTCGGACTCTGGGCGGTGTGAAAAGAGCCGGAGCTAAACCGAAGAACCGGTTCTGAACCTGAAAAGCTCTAGCACGGAGCTTGAACCGGAGTTGCGTTGGTGTGAATGAGGTAAATGATGCTCGAAATGTCCCATATAGGCCTACGTCTGTTTCCTGTTACTTTATTTTGAAATTCACTTCCTGACAGACAGCAAAAAAAACAGAGATTATAGAATTAAACAAATAAATAAAAACAAGGATAATTGTTTGTTATTGTTGAGTAAATAACAGTGTGTTATTTAGAAAAGAATAACAAATTAGAAGGAAAAAAAGATTGAAAAAATACAGATTTCATATAAACAGTCTATGCTCTGAGCCCCATTTCTTTTTTTGAGTAAGAAGTGGAACGTGTTTTTATGAACCCCACAGTCTTCCAAGACCCGACCGGACAAAAAGACGTGGTGCAGGCAAACGAAATGCCGTGAGACTGGGTTGAATAATATCATTGTAATCAATATATGTTCTTTGAAATTACTACGGTTTCTTATATTTATTCCTTTATTTAAACACGTGTAATACAAATGTAAGCATAAAAAAGCAAGATAATTAAATTCATTATGACCGTTCACTCTGGGAGCTGAGCTAAAGATAAATATCTCCAATACAATTTATTCTTGAAGCACATGCAGTTAAGAGGGTTATTACAGAAATCTCATAATGCTTATTGTGAAGATCTTTCTCCTTGAATCCAAGGTTGATCTAAAATACAATGTAATATGGGCCAAACTGATTAGCAGCAAAGAAGAAGCAAAAGACCGATAGCGTAGGACCAATAGCTAAAAAAAATAATCAATAAACACACCAAGATTCGACATGAAAGCAATTTAACTTGCCTCTGCAGGTCGGCCTGGTGTGAAAGCCGGGGTGACTGTGAAGGTGGGGGGTGGGGGGGTGTGCATCCAGCAGTCTACATGTACACTTATATTGGCCTGTCCAATCTTGTAAACTACTTTGACGTGTCATTTATGTTTATTGATAGATTGTACGTAATTGATCTGTGTGTATGTGCGTGCATGGACAGACATGTGTTAGTGTGTGTGTGTGTGTGTGTGTGTGTGTGTGTGTGTGTGTGTGTGTGTGTGTGTGTGTGTGTGTGTGTGTGTCTTCCTTTGCAAATCTTCCAGTCTGGGAAGGACATCTTTAGTCATTATCTGGAGCCGCCTTGTAATTTGTAATCAGTTGATCGTGGTTGAGGCTGCGAAGTGTGATGTACCAGACTCCTAGCTGCCATATTTAATCCGATCCCAGATCTATTACTGTCGAGGGAGGCAGGACCACAGGAGACACACACACACACACACACACACACACACACACACACACACACACACACACACACACACACACACACAGTGACAGCTGCTAAGTGCATTGATGTCTCAGTGATGCTGCAATGCAATTTAATGTCAGAGGCATCTTTGTCTGATGTCTTCGTGTTTCATCAGCGAGTTTTGCTTGTTGTGGATTGTTAGCAACAGTAGAGGATGGATATATTACTAAAGTACAGCATGTGAACTGAATCCATTGAAAAATATTTTGGCCTCTGAATTTTACACTTCATGTCACACAATACTGTCTCCTTTAAGACAAAGAAATGTCCAAATACTTAAAGGCTTATTCAGAATTAAAATCATATTCTTACTTACAAAAAACAATTTCAAAACAATCCTCATAGTATTTTTTTTCATTAGATGAAAGCTATTTATTTCCAAAATGGTCAGATATTCAGGAACTAAGAAAAAATATCATCCCATATGATGATGCATATGCCAAATCGTCCTGCTGAAAGTTTCATAAATGTATTAGGTTTGGTGAACCTCAAAGTTACACACAACAAGTTTCGGTGTTCCTTTGTTTGTTATAAAAACAGAGGGCTTCTTTTATTATTATTTTCAATTACATGATTTTATTGTACATCCAAGAAACACTACAGTGTTACAAACAAATATATTGTTAACTGTCTCCTCCAGGTTTGTGAAAGGCTCACAACCTTTAAACACAACTGCCAGGTGATGAAAATCACCTGGGATAATTTGCAAGGAGAGCAGGGAACTGAATAGGACAACAAAGAAAGAAGGCGTATAATGAGCCAATTGAATACAGTCACCACACTGAAGCTCTGCTCCTACTGTCTGATTCAGAAAACAGAGGTCACACTTTGGAAGAAGCAGCTTTGAGATAAATCACATACAGGTCTGGTTATGTTCTTTTCAGTGAAACATGTAGGAGTAGTAGTCCTCTGTCCTTGGATATTCTGCTCTCCTGTTGCAATACATAATAAATAATATAGGCAGGTAAAATTGTATCTGGCAACATGGAAGAGAAGGTATGATGGTATATGTCGGGGATATGGAGGGAGATTAAAAAGGAAGAGACAGACAGACGGGGTGTCCTTGTGCTTTGTTTTAGAAACTAAATTGCCGGCGGCAGGGTGGCAGGCAGTAGTGAACTCAGCAGATTGCCAAGACTGTGATACTGCACGTTGCCCTCCTGTTTTTTTGTCGTGGTTTTATTATTGATTCGTGATAACAGTGTGGCCAAAGGCAGAGGCAGGTGCTGCTGGAATGACACAGCAGGTGTAGATGAAGTGGAAAAGGGAAAAGAGCAATAACCAGAGGAGACTACACAAAAGGAGAGCTGGTTGAAAGTGGTGCTGACTGGGGAAGATAACAGATTTTTCTTTATGCACTGAGCAGCATGAAACTGAAAGTAAATGTTTGCTTGCAGCTTTTGATGGTGCTGACAATTATTTGTATTGTGTGTGCTAGTGCAGTTTAATTTGTCTGTTACCTTTAGTGTACATCCACTGCATCTCAATTGCTTTCATGTTTTGTGTTGCCTCTTTTCAATGGGCCTGTCCACTAACATTGAATTATTCTCTTTCCTTCCCTGCCCCAACCTGTGTCCACTACATTTCCAATCCTATCATACTTTCACTTCATTTCTATATTTCCTCCACCTATCTTCTTCCAATCACCTTCCCTAATCCTTCCACCACCTAGCTAACATCCTAACAGTGGTCATCCTGTCCCAGCTGGTGCTGCGTCGTCAGAAGTCCTCCTACAACTATCTCCTGGCTCTGGCAGCCGCCGACATCCTGGTCCTGCTCCTCATCGTGTTCGTCGACTTCATTTTGGAGGATTTTATTTTGGGCACGGCGCTGCCTCCATCACTAAACAATGCAGTGCAGGTTCTGGAGTTCTCCTCCATCCACACCTCCATCTGGATCACCGTGCCTCTCACCATTGACCGTTACATCGCTGTTTGCCACCCTCTGCGCTACCATACAGTCTCCTACCCAGCCCGCACACGGAGGGTGATCTTCGCTGTGTATATTGGGTGCTTGCTCTCCGCAGCGCCTTACTACTGGTGGCCTGAGCTGTGGCACAGCCTGTCCGGGGTGGGCGACGGTGATGGAGGAGGAGGAGAGGAGGGAAACGGGAGGACCGTGGTCCAGCATGTCCTGGTGTGGGCCCACTGCGCCACAGTCTACCTGCTCCCCTGCACAGTCTTCTTCTCCCTTAACGCTGTCATCGTGCGTAAGCTGCGCAGACGCCGCAGCTGCTTTCGTCTGCGTGGCTACTCTACAGGCAAAACCACTGCCATTCTCCTGGCTATAACCTCAATTTTTGCTGTTTTGTGGGCGCCACGTACCCTCATGATCCTGTACCACTTTTATTCCTCTCCTCCAGCCTCGCAGAGTGCGGGCAGATTGCTCCATGTGCTCACCGATCTGGCCAACATGCTAGCACTGCTCAACACCGGGGTCAACTTCTTCCTCTACTGCTTCATCAGCAAGCGCTTCAGGGGAATGGCAGCCAACGTGCTGCGAGCCCTGGTCCGCTGCCGGAAGCAGCAGAAGCCTTTCTACGCCAGCCACAACTTTTCCATCACAAGCAGCCCCTGGATCTCACCAGCCAACTCCCACTGCATCAAGATGTTGGTGTACCAGTACGACAAAAACGGGAAGCCCATCTGTATATCCTCTTGAGTCCTCAGCCATGGTAGCTACCCCAACCTTCAGTTGTTGGGAAGCATATTCAGGCATTGTCTCCTTGGTGACAAGCTCTGCTCCCTTGGGACTCTTCGAGGCTTGAAAATGTCAACACACCCCGAGAGCACATAGGTTCAGTTAGCTAGCTTTGAGCGATAACAAAGCGGTTGGCTAGCAAGATGGAAACTGCAGATCCGTACTTAACAGAAAATGGCCTCTTATGTTCAAAAAAGTATTCAAAAGGCAGCAACCAGCATCAAATAACTAATGATTATTTTCTCCATGCAAAAAAATACAGCTATTGTATGACTGACTCTAGACTTACGGACTGATCAAGGGATATCAACCCCCACCTCTCACTGACTTTAATGAGCCACAGCGCAAAAAAAATAAACTGGCAACTGTTATCTAGTATCCTCTGTGAAGCTTCAAATACTAAGACATTGATTTATTTATGGACGGTCTCTGTCGCACACTGCTGCCAACGATGAGGAGCTGCGTCTTTGTCCGTTGGGAGACATTCCCAAAAAGCAGAGATTTCCAGTCAGAGTCTTGGCACTGAACATCTCACCTCGAGGGGGTGACACCACTCAGGCAGAGTCATCAACGGTTCTGGCTGTGTCTCAAGCAATGTTCAAAAAGCGCTGTCATTTCCAGTTTAATATGCAGAGGAGTCTCAATGGCATGTTCATTTGGGCTACCATCAAATGAACAGCCCTACCTGACTTTTATCTTGTGTGTGCCAAGTTCATCCTAGCAGTGCAGGTCTCTCTGCTTACTGTTGGGTAAATATGTATTATTTGGTCATGGTAGACTGTTATTGTGGCTTCACATAAAAATAAGACAAAAAATATGACTTGTGCAAAGTGTCATTAAACTAGTAATCACATATCCAATATTAGGAAGAGGAAATTTCTGCTATGAGTAGATAGTCCTCTATTAACTATTAATGGTCCGTGATGACTTACTGTTAACCACTATCTGGATGAATATAATGAATGTAACAGCTGTATAACCCTTTAGCTTTTTTTGAAAGACTGAGTGATAAAGAGAGAGAGAGAGATGACGTACACATCTGTAATCCTTTATTTTTGTTTTGCTTTTCCTCATCCAAGGTTTTCTGCCCCATGGTGCAGCAGTGAATTTGGTCTCAGGGCCACAGTGACACATTTCAGCTCTGCTCATTCTGCTGCTGGCTGATGGCAATTCAGTAACATTTCACATCCAAACACAGTCACGTACATCAACTCTGTCTCAGTGCTGCCAGAGTCCTGCCCAGTAATAAACCATAAATGTTAACACACACTAACACTCACACACACATGAAGAACACACTTATACTCACATTGTGCTCTGTATTGCCCACAGAAAGAGCACATTGAGATCAATGCATTCTGCAGACACCTTGCAGCATTAGCAGCATTCATCTATCTAGCGAGAAAGGTACTGAGCCAAGGGGAAGATTTCTGTTGATATCTGCCTGAAGATATGAGACACATCAGGCTTTGTTTGAATGGATATGGCTTTAAATCGGATGAATGTTATGTGCGTCTGTCAGAGCTGATAAAGCCATGCCCTTCAAACTCTTGTTCGACACTCACGTTGGAGACACTTTAGGCGGTCACTGCAGGTTGCGATTAACACAAAGAGCTTGAACGTTTTGGCTGCTTCTCAAGAAGGTTATAATAACATTACTAACAAGCTTTATTGCTGAGAGGTTGCATAATCCTGACTTGACGAGACATGTCCTTTAGAGCAAGGGCTGTTCACCTTGTTTTAACAAATTGCCAGTTTAATGATATGAGTTAAATAGGTAGGTAACTATTGAATCTTTACCATGACTGTGTATTTGAGTGTATTTACATTTCCAACTCAGCGTCTTGCTGGGTGATGTCAAAATAACATAAGTATACATTTACTTTTTTAATGTTTCTCTTGGTGCTTAAAGTGTGCGTTTAAAACCCAAGTTCAACAAACGCGCTTTTCTTTTTGAAAACATGAAAATCTTTCTTTACATCTCTACCTCCCATTTCATTTGAACATGGTAGCAGTATATGGTCATATCTGATATACCAATCAAATTGCTCCTGCTACCCCTCCTGCATGCACCTCACAAGTAGGTAACATTTTGGCAAAACCTCCCACTATGTGTAGCAATGTCAATTTTTGTAACAGATCTGAGCAGATCAATTATATTATGGGCAAATTCAAAGACCAGTTTAAACTTTAAAAACTTTTTTTTCAATTCAGAGGATCGAAACACTTTTTATCCAAGTGCTGTTGGCACAATTTCTTATTCTTGGAAATGTCCAATATTCTTTCCATTCAACGATTTTGTAGCGAACCTGTTGCCCAACTTCCTAATTCCCTCCTTTTCAGTTCAGCTTTGCACTTCTTGACTGGCTCCTCCAGTCTCAATTCTTATTTATTTGTTCTTTACAAATTGATTTTCTTCCAAATTACTGTGTGAATGAGGGAGCTTTAACTGCCACTCTCTCTCTCTCACCTCCTTCACTCTGCAAACCCGCTGCTCATTCCTCTTTTCTCCCACTTTATGTCAAATGCTCTTGCTCAAAGTTAATTTCACAAGTGTCCTTTTTACTCGTTATCTGATAACCTTGAAGTCATCTGTGCTACATCGCTCCATGAATCCTCATCAGAAAATGGATCCATGCGGGTAGGGACCTTGAGATGAAACTATGTTAAATGTTATTTCATGGAGATGAACGGCCAAATGGTCGATAACTGATAATCAGTCAGCGAGCTCTTTGACTCCAGGTCCATCAAAAGTCATCCTTAGCAGTGTGTTGCATTTCATTTAGTGTAAAGGCTTTAAAATGCATTCTTTGATCCTTAATCAATACTGCTTAATGATCCGACAATGATCATTAAGAAGTTAGATAACAAGAAATTATTTAGGCTTCAGACTGAGGAACTAATGCCAGATCAATGTTGCCATGACATTCATTCTCGTGCAACCCTATCCATTTTAAAGCAATGTTAATGTGACATTTGTGGGAAAACCAGCGCCTCCCGGGGGCCTCCTGGGAGTTTCACAGGCATGCTGGGAAACCAAAGCAGATGATTTGGGGGTGTTGAAAGAGGGTCACATGCGGGTGTCTCTTCGTCTACCACGTGAGGCGTTCGGGGAGCATGGTGGGAGGTGTGTGTGTGAGGGGGGACCATGCCAAGTAATCACCCCTATTACATAAGAGAAAAGAAGTAATGCCCAAGATCTGTGTTTTCTTCATCCAGATATTAAAAAGATAAACAAACATAAATTAATCAGAGGATGGAATTGTATTTCCTCTCTGTCTCTCTCTTTACCTAGTGAAGCTCTACAGTGTGTGTGTGTGTGTGTGTGTGTGTGTGTGTGTGTGTGTGTGTGTGTGTGTGTGTGTGTGTGTGTGTGTGTGTGTGTGTGTACATAATGTCCGTCTTAAACAGAAAGAAGCTTTAAAAAGTGTTTGTGCCATAGGACCATTATGTATGTAAGATGTGTATTTATACTCAATCATGATGAATATAATTACATGCAGCACAGCATTATAAGGATATATCCATGAATGTAAACTGAAGCTTCAGGCAATTTTATTGGTATTTTACTGATTGTGATTTTCTACTCAATTACCTGTTTTGAGTATTTACCTTTGTTCCTCCATGGCAGTTTTTCTGAACTGTGTTTTTTGATTGTACTGGAGTAATCATAGGCTTGCATAATTCAGTTGTTCCTCCTAATGAATGTATTAATTGTATAAAGAGTATGTATTACTGTGTTGTGTGAAGATATGCAGAAAAGTATTGACTATTATCAATCTTATTGATTAAAGAAATAAAGAACAGTATCTCTATGGATTGAGATGTAGTGCTTCGATTGGGCGGTGTCTTTTTTCTACATGTGAGAAAGCACTCTTGACTTAAAGAAAAGAGAAATGAAGTGGTTGAAGGGATTCTCATTTCTGAACAACTTCCCAAGAATGTTCAGATTTCTGAGATATTCTCAGGTAGAAACGTTGTCATTTTTAACAAATTGTACAAAAAAGAAGACAATGTTCAAATGGTACTTTTGCAAATAAACATTAGTCCCAGCATGTGAACTGGATAAAAAACCTAAAGCAAGTGTAAATTGAAGAGTAAATAACTATGTTTTAATTAATAAGGTGATAATAAATTATAATATTTATTTATGATTTGAAGTTCTCTTATAAGGAATATATTTCCTAACTACAAATGTATTCCTTATATAAATAAAACTTCCTTGAAAATTAAGAGAAAACGTTCACACTTTTTGATAAATTATTCCAACCACAGCTGAACAAAATATGAATATGACGTAACATCTTTCACAGAATTTCTCTCCTGCTGACATTTAGAAAAACTGATCCAAATCCAACAGTTTGCACACAGCATAAAAAAAATGTGAGCTACATGGCAGAGTGTTTGCCTCCAATTTCTAACGGGAAATGAAAATCGATAGAAAATCACTGAGAATCAACATCTGCACAGTGACCTGACTTTTAAGCATCCAAAACACACTGCTGAGCACAAACAGCAGTGCTGGCTACGTGGCAACAGTGTGTGTTGTGTGAGTTTGTGTGTCCACAGTTATGTTACAATTCAAGAAGATACACTGTGATATAAAGTGAGAAACGGTGCTGTGTTGATCTAGAGCACCAACTGTAGAGCTGTAACAATCCAGGTGCTAATCACAAGCTCAGAGATAAAAGAGGGAGTCAGCCGTGCGTGCGTGCGTGCGTGCGTGTGTGTGAGACTAATTAAAGTCTTGACAGCTAAGCTGCACAAGCAATGCAGTTACCGTCCTGCTGCAACAAAATAGATCAATGTGTTTGTTTCAGTGACACAACCGGCATCTGGCCTCTTACAATAAATCACCACTTGTAAAGGCTGAGGTCACTGACACTTCTCATCTATACCGTAATATAAAGAAGGTCTGTCTGATAAATGTCCCATCAGCCCTGAACCGTTTTCTCATGTGAAGCATATGCAGCAGACAAGCAGAGAAAAGGAGGAAATGAGAGAAATGAAGACAGAAAGATGGAAGGACTTGTCTTCACACGTGTGTGTGTGTGTGTGTGTGTGTGTGTGTGTGTGTGTGTGTGTGTGTGTGTGTGTGTGTGTGTGTGTGTGTGTGTGTGTGTGCACTTACTGCCAAGTCTTACGGGTGTTGCTGCAGTGATAAAGATGGATGAGTCTGTCTGCTGCTGTGATTGGGCTGTTGTGGATTCTGAGTGAGTCCACATGCACAAATGTATTTATTTATATATTTATTTAAATGGACTTGTGGCTGGTGTGTGCATTTAAGAGTGAAATAAGCAGAACAAAAGAGTGAAAAAAGGGAACATTACATCATCTCAGCATCACTGCAAGGCAAGGACCATTGTAAATATATGTCAAGGTTATTTATCATATATGTCTGTCAAACTGTTATTTTAATCATGGATTGAGAAGCATACTTACATACTGCAGATAGCATTGAAAAATGTGCTGCTCAATGAAAAATACATCAAAGCATGTATTTTAAATGTATACTGACATTCAAACAGTAAGTGGCGACAAATTGAGAAAACTTAAAAATAATGACATTCTGTCTATTTTACATAGTTCCCCTGTCTTTCTCTCACTCATATTCAAATTATACATATTACAAAAGCATAAAATATAAAGTGTCCTCTGACTTAAAACTGCACGGTTCATAATGAGGGGTTGTCACATTTAAAAAAAAATGATAACTAGTAATATCTGTATTCCATTTGGCTGCTTCAGTTTTAGGGTCCATTGCCCATGCTTCTAATGCCCCATAATCATTGATACTGACAGTCAATGTATTCCACTTTGTGAAAATGTTTGTCAGATGTGAGCAACATATGGTATCTTAAGCAGCACTGAGATCAAGTAAGACCTGGTTGGAGAGCTGCCCAGTAACACCAACTGCAACGATGTGATTTCAGACTTTTAGCAAAGATGTGTGTTCAGCTCTTGTCTCACACATACCTCTTGCTCAACCTCAAGAGTCTGCGAACCTGGCCAATACAGACCTCTACGTCTGAGTCTTTGCTCTTAGAGAGATTATAAATCCTACCAAACTTCTCACACTACAGTGATTTATTTGATTTAATGCTACTGTAATGACAGTACATGTGCTTAATGGAGCTAACTCAAAATGTGTTAACTTTGTGAACAGAAGGCAGCTAATTCAAATTAAGTTCTAGAGTTATTATGATTATCATTTATTCGCTGGGACAAATGAATTTGCTCTTGCAGTAGCATTACAAAATCCTTCAGTTCTAGATGAAACACTTTGTGCTTTTCCACAACATGTAATGGTGCCAACACATCCACTTAATCTTGAGGAGGCACTATGAGGGGCTAAGTGTTTAAATCATAATCTGCTAATGAAAAATATGTTTTAAAGGGGTGCAAATATAGCAGAAATCCAATTAAAATACTGCAATGACTGCATGTCATTCACTTGTGGTGCTTTTATACTAAACTCCATAGTATTTTATATGTGTTCCAGCCCATTGGTGTTTCTGATATTTTGTTTACAAAGGGTTAAATGCATTGCCGAGTTGTTCAATTGGATCTGGTTATATCTTTATTGCTTTTGCCGCTGATGTAGGATATCTGTGTCATTGCCTCAGTCTCTCCCTGAAATACTAACTCATCTTCTTTATCGAGCAATAACTGCTATCATTTTTTGTATAGCCGGACCAAGTGTTAGATATGGGAAAAATAGAAAGACAGAAGAGATAGATTAAAGATAAAGGAGAATGAGGGAGGAGAGACGGCAGCACGCTGTCTTTATACTCAACTGATGAAGTGCAAGTCCTTCATGTAAGAAAAACCCACACGAATTACCGAAAATGGATTTTCACCGTGCACAGGCAATCAACTGACACGGTGAAATACATCAGTAAGAATTTGGATTTGCAGAATCAGTCACAGGTGTGTCAAACCTGAACCTCGTTATGGGACTGCAGCTGGTGGAAAATAACAAATGTTTACTGGGAGTGTTGACGCATCAAAGCAGGTACTTTAACAGGAGTTTGGTACTGAGGGACGCAAAAAGTATCTTGTAGGCAGAAAAAACTCCTGAAATGCTGATTTTTGTAGTGCCAAAACATATGCTGTTCAATAAAACATGGTAAAATAACACGGAACATGCTCATTTCTTTATTTGTAATGGAGATATCAGAACCTCCAAATAGTTGATGATGGTGGAAAAGCATCTGAGGAGTGATTTCTATCTCAGGACTGACCGATGTGCAAAATATGTTGCGTGTAAAGCATATTAAAACATGGAAAATACATATAGATACTGTTTCATTATCATTTGCTAAATGGTAATAGGATTTTTGTGATTGAGTCATGAATACTTTATGAGAAATGCACCACTAAAGCCCCTTCAAGTTTTATATGGCTTTACTTCCTTAAAAAGGTAACACTAAACACTAAATTATTTAACCAACTGGATTTAGGACTACAAATATCAATTAGTGTCCAATCAGCTTATTTTTTACATGATTTACTTTTAACTTTTAACTCTCAGTCAAGGAAAACATTAAATACATGAAGTCCATTTCTGTTTGAACCTTCCGATTGTGAAAGATATAAACGCATTGGTGTTTTGTTGTCAACTTAATGCGACTTTAACAAACAAACCTGCTGAGCTCTTATCCTGATAATCGCGGAGTCTCTTCATGTAGCACTCATGGCTTTCCTGTGATAGGGAGATTTGATGAATCCATGCTAATCCCCCTTTCATCACACCTCGTCCTTCTCCCTAGCTGCCGGCTCTGAAAACCTGCCTGTTTAATGTGCAGCCCTCTCTGCTTTCATCAAGCTAACCACGGCGCCTTGATGTTGAAGTAGTGCTTGATACGGGGTGGTTGGATCATCAAACAATCTGCAAGTCCAACCAAATACAGACACAAAAGGGTCACCTGTGAAGTGGCAGTATTGTGTGGGTCAGATATTATGCACATGCACCTGACTAATTTGTTAATGTTTGCATCATAAAAGATTTGCGAAACACCACTGAACAGTTTGATCAGAGTATGTTCTACCATGAGGTATGATGGATCCTAGGCTCTTTTTCCTGCGGCTGCATGGTTCCTCTCCTTGCTTCAAAATGATCGAGCCAGGTTTAATAAGTGCAGTCAAGCAGCTGACATAAAGCTGCAGCACATTGGACTCACCATGCCTTACTCAGGGGGAAGTATTGGAAAATACAAAAAGGATGGTCACAGTTTTAATGAGACAAAGGAACTCTTATGTTGCAACACCATTCATTTTCTCCTCTTCATTTAGTCAAAAGGTCTCTCCTCCAGGTCAGACTCAGACAGTAGCAAATAATGGATGAGGGGGTGATATTCTACGATCACCTTTCTTTAATGATGACCTCTTTCTCCTTCTTGTTATTATTTCCTCTCTCTAGAGCTGTCACTAGCCCTGCTTCAGCTTTTAGCCGTCTCCCTCATTAATCATTACTCAAGCAGTGTATCAAAATGCAAGAGCAAATAGAGGCAACAGCAATCCATCAACGCACTGAAGCCGCATGCATATGTAATGAGGAGTACAGTAGAAACAACACAACAACATTTTGCTTCTCAGGTTAATTTTTCTTTCAGGTGCAGTTATGAAAACCCACTGACCTGACTTTGAAATATTCCACACTGCTTTGTTATTAAAAGTTGGATTTATGCTTTGGCAGTGTTGATTTATTATAGTTGGATTTGAAAAAACATGCTGAATAAATGAGGTGGATAATTAACAAAAGAAGCCTCATGTTTGGATTAAACAACAGGTATACAAGGTGACAAGGATAATATATTGTCATTTTACAACACAGAGTTGTACAACGAAATGCAGTTACAGTATACTAATTCAAATATTTTTATGGTGGTTCGCAGAGAAGGAGTTTACAGCTCTGGGAAAGCAGCTGTTCGGTAGTCCGTGGTACAACGTGTGTATTGTGTGCCAAATGGCAGCAGGGGGAAGAGACTGTGGCTTGGCCTTTGTCCTTTATTATCTTTTGCCTCAGGCACCTCTTCTCACCAGTGTCACTGATGATTGCTACAGTCGATGGGTAACAATGATGTTTTTGGCTATCCAGAGCCCTCCTGTCCTCGGCGGGATTGTTGATTTCCTCTCAAAATGAAATCTAGTTGTTGGTTAAAATCCAGTGAAAGTGACAGGTGTTACATTTGCAAATCAGATTCGGGGAGATTTTGAAGTGAATAAAGAGCTGGAATCAACAAAGAGCCTTCTCATGTAGGTTTTTTTTTTTTCAATCATCATCTGTGGATTTCTTGGCTCTGTATGTCTGCAGTCTGGTGAAGGTCCAGGCTGGCTGCATGGTCTTTTTAATGTGCTGCAGAACTAGTCTCTCATAGCACCAGAATGGGGGAGCATCACATGGCGGCAGCGGCGCTAATAAAAGCCACACATGTGACTCCCAAAACAGATGAATTGATACACTGCGATTTTTATACGAAGATAAATAAAATCAAAGTTGTTTTAGAGAAGCAGATACATGATTTGATAGGCCTCTTGGCTGACTGTCCCTGTTTCCTTTTTCTCTGGTTAGCTAAGTTAGCTATTTGCGAGCTGTATCTTTGTAATAATGTCTAATGTGAACAGTGCAACAGTTAACATTCCTCCTGTTTGTGCTGTGGGTGAAGTCATGCTGCTGTAGTTAAGCCTATAGGAGGGCTCTGACGCGTCCTCCGCAGCGCCCTTTAGCACCCTCCAGGGAGCTCCCTTTGAGTCTCCTCCTCACCCCAGTGAGAACAGGAACTGAAAGCTCCCCTTCACTTCATTGGGCAAAATGACAACCAATGACAACAAGGACTGTTCTATTTGATGCAGGGCAGACTCCAAATCCTTTTTTTCTAATGTTGCCAGGTTGGCCGTGCTCTCCTGTAACTTCAAAGAGAGGGGAGATGGATGGACACGGATAGTGTGGTGGAGAAGTGTGGATATCAGGAGTGACAAGGGGGGAGAAACAACACCATGTCCCTCTTATTTTCTCATAAAAAACAGCAGACATTGACTGCAGTGTGTACGTGAGGGACTGACGTCAATAATGCACACATGATATAATTTCCGTGGCCGAACCAGTTGGAAACGCACCAGTTAACATGGATTCACAGGAGATTTCCGACCTTTGTATGCCCCTCCTCTAGCAGTGATTAGTTTTTACAATCAGCGGATGCAAATTGCAGTTAACTGACAGCCCATCAATCACATCATGGCTGCAATATGTAGAACGTCTCGACACGTGCCAGTAGACATATGGTCAATTTGCTCTCAGACGCTCGGATATTTCTTTGCACCTTTGGCATAGGAACATTCGATTCTCATCTCCTCAAGTCGAGGTACGGGATGAGTCATTTGTCTCAGGAGCCATCTAACAACTTGTATCCGTCTTATGTTGTCCAACAGGAAATCAAGTGTAAAGTATATGTGAAACAATAATTGAATGTATTCCATTAACATTAAGATACATTTATAGTTTGCTCATATAGGCCTACAACATGCACTAGTTTAAAATGGTCCACATATATATAATTAGTAAGTTGCGTAGAGCATTAATGTAAAACGAATTAACTCTCTCCCAGATGTTTCCCAGCTTTGACAGAAGATGAAGCCTTTCACCAGTAACTGAGGTCTACTATTAAACATCCCACTGCCAACTATGGTATGTTATCAAGTGAAGCAGTGGGCGGGTATGTGTTTGAGCATGGCAGCAACCAGGCTGTTGTGAACTCCAGAGCATAGAAAAGATAAGTGGTGTGTAGAGGGTAAGAGTCAGAAAAATAAAAGAGTAAAAAAACGGCATAGTAGAAAACATAGTTAATTAGTAGGAAGTCCTTGTTTTATCTGCACAAATAATTGCACACAGAAGCCTTGGTTTACTGAGTTCATTGTGTTTAGCAGTCTGGAGAGGTACTGTTGAAGCAGTTTCTCTCTCACCAAATCTTTCCCTGTACTCAATACAAAAAGAGAGAGATTAATTTTTATGGCCGGCAGCTATAAAGCGTCCAAATAGGCCTACAGTAAGTTGTCATCACACGTCCTGGGGGTGTCTCTCTTTGGTGTAGCTCAAAACAGATCACACTGCAATTTCTCTTGCAGTTATGTGCCTGCATTTATTTAATGCTATCTGAGGGGTTAACTTAATTTGTGGGTGGCCGTGGAAACTCATATCTTTGATTGAAGAAGTAGTCAGCGGCGGTGGTAAAGTTCAGTCATTTAATATTCTGATCAGTCCCACAGAGGAGCCTGGCTGTTGCCATCTAATGGCAGTACGGAGCAGAAGGGAAGAAAGTGTGGTCATTATTTTTAAGGAGCTGTTCCAGTCTGACAGCTGTGAAGTAAACTGGGTAACACCCTCTGCTGGATCTCTAGAGAAATACTGTTGTAATTTCCTTTATGTTTGTTTTTAGGATAGAGTGTGCTGGGTGGCTTCTTATCTCATATGAAAAGTCAAAAAAGTATTCTCATTTTATACCTTAGCTTCATCTAAAGTAGCCACGTTTTAGTCACCTGAGAGAAATGAAAAGAGATAGTTTCCTCTACAATCACAAACAACTCATTTGATGATTCATAACCTTTCCAATAAAGACGATTGGTGGTTTTTGGCACAATTAGGCAGAATCAGAGAAGGCTGGCCATGACATCCATCATAATTAGTGACAGCGGTCTTTTAATGACAATGTTTAATATCCCCGAGAAGGAGCAGAAGATATGTAGTTGTACGCGCTGTAAAACACCAATGAGGATGGGCAATGCTCCAACTGTTATACATATAGCATACATATTTCTTTCATCATGTATTATCTGGTCATATCTAGAATCCACTTCAAGACAATGGTACTTGCGTACCATGCTGCGAATGGATCTGGCCCTTCCTACATCCAGGACATGGTTAAACTCCGCTCTGCATCATTGCACCCGCACTGCGAGGGGGACCCAAGTTCCCATCAGAAAAAACATGTCGGTTTGCTATCCTGGCTCCAAAATGGTGGAATGAGCTCCCCATTGAAATCAGGACAGCAGATAGCTTACACATCTTTTGGCGCAGACTGAAGACTCATCTCTTTTGACTCCACTTCGAGCGATAGAACTATTAACAAAGCACTTATATACTAATAAAGGGCTGGCTTATCTAAAGCCAGTTGAGTAGCACTTGAATTTTTTTGGCTCTATGAAACCTGATGTACTTATATGATTCTGTTTTCTTCAAGTTTGTATCTTCCTGGTTGAATGCACTTATTGTAAGTCGCTTTGGATAAAAGCGTCAGCTAAATGCAATGTAATGTAGCCTAATAGTCTGTGTCCTCTGTGTGTCTTGAAAGGCACTTATAAATAAAGTTTATTGAATATAATATTCATAACCTTTATTAGTGCACAATCACCTGAACTAAGAACTGTTGATTGTGTTACCTTAGAATGAGCCTTTGTGTGTACATACTGTAGATGTCCGATCCACTCTGTTGCACCACCATGTTTGTAAAGAAGCTTTAACGGCAGAACACTGTTTCTGGAGTTTTTTTTTAAGTAACCTGAAAGCCATCGTACTTTACCAACACTCTTGTGAAACTGTCTTAATCCCAGCTGTTGCCTGCCAGTTGAATGTCATTGCATTACTCAAGTTATGGTCAGGTTGGCCTCTGGTTGAGGGGAAGGTCCTGCATTGCATTACTGCAGTGTTACACTTGGTGGCTCGTAACCGCTGTCTTGTAAAGGGACGGGTGAGCAAAGTAGTATTTACTTGGCAGCAACCTGCAACCACAATGCTAGATGGCGCACAACCCCACACACCCCTCCCTTGTGGAAAGAGCCGATAAATCCATCACATAAACGATGCTTGGATAATAATATAATTACTAATAAATGTATCTATATATTTGTATCTAGACTAGAGCCACCATAATGCTAGGACGTTTCCACACGAGAAAACAACTCTTAATAATATCAATCATTATAATACAACGTGTTTGCTCCTCAAAAAATGTGTGAGAACTTACTTGCAACTTTTAAACTTGTAAAACTTCTCCTAGACACCTCTTTCATGAAACAAATCTCTGATAAGTAATTTGGCTTTGTGAGCTTTCAATGAATTCCATTATGTGTTTCAGTTTCTCAGAGTGACCACTTGGGATTATAAATGGACTCAGGTCAAATAGTTTGGATGCTGTATCATAATAGTAATAACAATAATCTAAATAATAATATCAGTTTCCGTATTATTGAATCAATTACATATCATTTCCAAGTTTACAATAAATAAATAAATTCACAAATCACATTCATTTGTAAGTATTTCTCTTGTATTTACTAATCAAGTTCAATTGTATGGTCCAATACTGATCTTGCCTACTTTAATTAGAATAAAACCAGATGTTTATGATATCTAGATCCTCACATGATATGATCTGTTGGAATATTAATTATGAGACAGTTCTTTAGAAAAGTATTGCCCTCAGTCTAATGCTGTAACATGTTCGGTGAACAGCAGATGGCACCAGCAATACAAAGACGCCTTTCAGAGGAAGAAGGAGGAGGAAGAAGAAGAAGGGGTGGTTTTTATAAAGGGTGTGTTGCTACTGAGTTGGAGACAACTTCAAGACACAGTTTCACAAGTTGTGAGCTGACAACCGGACCAAGTTAACTACATTATTCAGGTTAGTCACTTAACTTTGTTCTCAGTTTTCAGAAATGTAAAGTATTTAAAGGTTTTATGCTGTAGTTAACTAAAGTCTTCTATTTCATTAAAGTTGTTTACTCTGATCCTTGATTGTTTTTTCATTGCACCAGCTGGCTGTCAGGCGGACTCAGTTTTCCTCAAGTCCTCAGTCTGGTGAATGGAGATGGATCAGTGCAACAGCAAAAGCAAAAGCAGAGTGACTGAGTTTCAGCCGTTGTTTGGGAGTTGGGCCACCCTGCTGAGACGCTTATATGATGACCCCAAGGTAAGACAACACTAAACAACTACATCTGTCAAAAAAGAACGTTCTTTATTCTTTATGTTTGCTTTTCCGTCAGCAAATCCCAGGGGTCTGTGTTCATTTCCAGCTGAGTGAAAATGACAGCTGCATTTTGCTTTGATCTTTTTCCCAGGTAGCACAGCTGATGAAAACAAGGATCGGGCAGTACCTGAGCAGCCACCCTTTCTTTGCTCTCATGGTGATGGTGTTTGGTGCCATGTCTGCAATTCCCGTTGGAATGTTCCTCTCTTTTGCTCTTGTGACCATTATCATGTCTGCACTTGGTTTGGTTTTCTTTGAAGGTATGTCTGATCATGTCAATAACTGTCTTATGCAAGCTAAACTGTTCTAATCTGACATTACTTTTTATTAACCAAACTCAACTTATTTCTCTCTCTGTCAGCGTTCCTGTTGTTTGTAGGAGGGACGACTCTGCTGTGTGTGCTCTCTGGCATCGCCCTCTTCTCTGTCATAGTTTCATTCATCTTGAATGCGCTTTATTTCACCATCTCCAACATCCTCAGCCGCTATAACCCAAATCTGACAAAGGTAATGTACTGATGTGTGGAGTGGGTTTTGAACAAAAGAAGAACAAACACAACATTTTATTACATCACCATTTCATCCATAATTAGCCTTTTTCTTGGTAAGTTCGGCCTTAAAGATCAAATACAGCAGCCTTCACAACCTGTTGAGCATTTCATTCAAAGCTTTATGCAGCGCTTCTGTTAAATGTGGTGATACAATACAATCATTTCAGTTTCGTAATCCTATCTTCTAAAATTCCCATTTAAGTGTCCTGACATTTATATTATTATCTGTGAAATTGTTCCCACGGTGTATTTATTCTCTCTTGTCCTTTATTCCTATCAGCAACATGATGTCCAGGAGAAGGAGAGTGAGGGGAAAACTTCAAAAACGAAGGACATGTAAAAGCCTGATTATTCTTCTCTCTCAATTGTCAACTGTATGTGGAAAGGTTTAAAATGGCTTTGTGAACTGGCACCATAAATGAGCACTACTGAAGCTTGGTGGTTTGGATTGAGACCCTTGAATGTACTGTATGTAACAGATTGTGTAAGCACAAAGACTCCCTGATGGTCACTGTAAGTCTAAAGCCTAAAGATTATTAGTACATTGTACTATGTGTCATTATCTCTATGTTTACATGTTATATAAGTATAACATATCACAGCCAAACTATGTAATAACTAATATTGCTTTATTAGTCCTACTGTAATACACACAGAATATTTATTCAGTTTTAGAAATGCTTGTGTATGTAATGTATGTCTGCAGCTATCTGATGCACATGCCTGTTACTTGTTTGCTGTTACCTTTAAAAGAGCTCGATTTGTGATGAAGCTTTGAATAAATGCACATCATGATAAACAAGTGTGTTCTTCTTCTGACAATTCTTGGCTTTAAAATATGATTCAAGATTCAAAGGTTTATTTTCATAACAACTACGGTGTTGTTATGTAATGTATGAAAAACTTTTTTTGCCGGTTCCTCAACAGTGAAATTACATGGAGACATAAATAATTAACTTAACGGATTTAAAACAATGTATTATTGGCGATTGATGATCTGCTGAAAATCAAGTCTGGTGTACGGCACACACATTTTTTTCCTGGATTTATTTATGGATGTAGTTTTTTCTTAATGAGAGAATATCCTGATGTATTACAAGGAACTTGAGATGAGTAATAATGGTGGAATAATATATATATGAATCATTGGAACGAACTGTGCCTACTAGACATTATGAAACGTCATATTTTAGTATTTCTCCCCATTACACCTGCCACATTTTCAAAGATATAATATGATGGCTATGATGCACTACTACTGGCCCAAAACTCAATAGTGTAAGTGTGCTTATAATCTTTGCTTGAATGATTTTAAGAAGTCAAACAGCGACACTGGAAGGTGATTCTCAGAAGATCTTTAATGGAGGTGATATCATGCACAAAAAAAATTAAATAAAAGAAGACAAAGTTGGTAATTATAGAAATGCACCCATTGAACACAGCGATCCCCCTACTTAACAGACCAACATTTGTTCACTCTCCAGACGTACCGTTAACAATTGAAATGTCACCACCAGTCAAAGGGCTGAACGATTCTCAGTCAATTATCATTATTCAGCTATATTCCTTATTGCTTTACTCTTGACTTCAATGATTACGACCTTGAGGAAAATGACAAGTCACTGTTGGAAGGTGTTCAAGAGTGTTTCTGGGTGCAATGCTGGCAGAAACTAAATGTGTGCTCTATCCACATCCACAATGTGATGTAGCATTGTTTAGATTTGGTGAAATGTATATTAAAGCTGAGGAATAATTGATGCATTTTTTGTCTATTAAACAGCAAGCTGAAGAAAGAAGATCAATAAACACACAAAAGATTTAATTCCAAAATAGCCATCATTCAAAAAATACTGACATGTTTGTCCCAAAGATTGCTGGCACTAAGTTTTATATTTCATTGGTTACCTAAACTTAAGTTGAAACTATAAATCGTGTAATGTTAACCGGTTACAAAATGTATCAGATTTAAAGACAATTGTTAAAACAGAGTTTTATGCAATTTTAGAAATCAATGTTTTTACAAAATGCAAGTTTGTGTTTGTGGCGAAACTGTTGCTGTTGGCTTCTTAAATATTTCCATGAGAAGATACACGTATTATAGTATATGCAGACAAGTAAAAAAAGAAAAAGATGTGAGAAAGTGGACATAATCCTCATCAGGCACTCCGATACATTACCTCTTCATCTCACTCTTTAATAAGACTGTACATTTGTGCATTTCATTACCAATTCAAACAAGGTACTTTTCAGAGTCTACCCTATTTGTGACAATATAAAAAAACAAAAAAAAACAAGCGTATACACCTCACATGTAAAAAAAAAAGAAAAAGCCTTTTCTCCTAATTGAACAGCAATGAAAATAAGTATAAGGCAAGATGCTGAACACAGAAATCCAAACGTTGACTGGGTAAGATTTTTGTTCAGCTCCGCTGTTTGTTGGCATTTACCCTATCAGCAATCATCAAGAAGACTAGTGTTTTCCCCCCAAATAGTTGGCTCTTTGTCTCAGGCATTTTTCGCTGTAGGTCATGAGATGACATGATGTCATCTCCACACCCCCCTGAGTCAGCTGGGAGTCTCCATCTCCTTCCTTACGTTTTATGCCGGCAGGCTCAGCTTCTTGCCTTTCAGTACTGGGGGACGAGAGAGAAAGAAACAGTCAGAAACCATCAGTGCCAGTGGTTGTTCATGCTGCCATAGCTAATCAAGTTTACATTTTTAAGAAGCTTTCAAATGGGAGTTCATCGATTTGTGTTCAGAAGTGACCACAAGTGGTTGGCCCTTTTGAAGCAGCTATTTCCACGAGGCTGACCACAAAATGATTGAACTAGAAACAAAAAAGAACCTTGTGAACTCATCCCTGTAACCGTGTCCAACCCATCTGAAGAACTGGGAAAATTAGGCAATTCAGACTATGACATATTTTAAATAAAATAATGGCTTGTGTGAGACCAAATATTCACACAGATAATAAAACACAGACAGCTGTCCTCCCTAATTTACCGCTGTGTTTATAACACAACTCGTTTATACATAACATTTCCGGGCCATCTGAATGTACTAACTAAATACTTTTTTGGGGATCAGGCGGAAGATTTCCGTAGAAACTAGTGGAATACTTAAAGTTTCCCCTGAGCCCAGCTAAGGAGGCCCGCCCCCCACTTTGATAAAACCCAAATGTAGAGGATATACTTCCTGTGGTAACTAAAAAAGTTTAACTTGACAAAGTCAATGATGGGGCACTTCTAGACTGCCAGCAAGTCCATCCTAACCCTCTCCATCTCATTCTGGTATGCTGCTGCCACAGTGAAGGGCAGACTGCAGCACATCACCGCTCTGTGAGACAGTGATTGGTTCAATCTGCTGTCCCTCAGCAACCTGAGACAGGCGGGAAGGATTGTGTCGGAGCTCTCCAAGCCCAGACAAAAACCTTGAACCTTGTACATTATCTCTTCACTTTGAATATTTGAACATCATGAAAAAGGTTCTATACAGCCCCCCTTTCTAAAAATGTTTTACTGCAATTTATCATTTATCTGGTTTACTTTGCCTGTGTTTTTAATTCCTCTATAGAAGTTATTTTATGTAGAGTATGCACCATCACAAAGGCAAATTCTTTGTAAGTGAAAAAGTACTTAAGTAAATAAACCTTATTGATATTCTGGTGTTGGCTCTCAGAAAACTACTGTTTTGAAGCTACTGTAAGGAAAGAAATGGCTAAAGTCACTGAAACACTGTCCAAGTTTTCTGAATTGTATTGTTCCAAAACAAACTAGTGTGAATAGCTGCAGCTTTGGAAGTACTTCGATAAGATTGTGAACAAAATTTGTCTCCAAGGCAACTGTAAGAAATACTTGATAAAATCGTGAGAATAATTCATTCTGAAGGCAAACCGATGCTAATGTGAGGTCTCAGCATTCGGAGTAAGCCAAATCAAGAGCAGGTTTACAAATCAAGCGTCTCTTTAGCACAAAATCCTCTTTATGTATTAGTCGGAATGTGTTTCCTTACTAAGCTACTGAGAGTGGACAGCAATACAAAGAGGGAATTTTGTGGTAAAAGGACCGTTTCATTTAGAAAATGCAGACCGCTGGAGCCTCAGATTAGCTTCCAATGCATTTTATTATGAGGTTTTTCAGGGAACGAGGACTGTGGATCCCTCAAATCTCAGTCACACTAGGAAGAGATTGTGTCAGAGGAATGTGGAGTAATAATTATCCAACAACACATGATTATCTAAACTCTTTTAACAAACATATAGACATATTTGTATTCCTGATAACCACGTTCTTATTTCTTTAGCTAATCCATCTAATGCCGTAATTGGAAACCAGCAAGAAAACCCACCTTTGGTGACATAAAGGTAGAAGAAGTCACAGTAGAGGACAGTCTGGACCAATCCGGCCACGATGGCGATCAAGTCAAAGAAGCCTTCGAAGTAGAAACGCCAGACCCAGTTGAAGAGATAGAGAGTCCGATACATGCCGAGGCAGAACAGGTAGTGGGTGGTGATGGTCTCCGCCTCGCCAGTCTTGCTGATCATGAAGAGCTGAGGCAGGATAGCCACCGACTCCAGGTAGATGGAGAACGTCCACAAGATCTGATGACAGAAACATTTACATGGTCAGGAATTAGGGATGCCACCATTGTGAAGTTCAACATTGATACCAAAATGAATGCTTACAGATTTTTCCCAATAGTCTATGCATTTTCTTTATTGTTATTTATTCCCATTTTGTGCTAGGGAAACAATGTAATATTTAAAATAACAACCTAGCTGTTTCAAAAGTCACCTGAACTTTTGAAAGAACATCCAAAACATTCATCTGGTTGTAACTTATATATATATATCAATATTCCAATTACTTGTATATCGACTATTGTGCACAATTTCTATTATATTCTATATTATTTTATTACTATTATCCATTGTATTTTGTTGCACTGTGGGAGGAGCCTGTGACCTAAGAATACCATTGTCTTAACTACACTGTAGCTATGTACGTATGACAATAAAAGCCTTGAATACTTTATTATACTTGCTTTGATTCAACACAATTCCAACATTTATTAAAACCTCCTTTCAGAACTTTAACAAAGCCTTTTAGCCTGCTAGAGAATGACCTACTCAATGAAAAGTTAAAATCAGTGAGTCCCAAGAGGAATACCATTTTTTTTATATGAAAATCATACAACAGTAAGTTCAGACTTTTACAGGCGTTTACAGCAGGATATCAGTTCCTTTTCGAGTCATCCTATCACGCAAAGACTACAGTCGAGGAGGTTAAACCCACCTCCAGAGGAGAGAAGGTGTGGTTGATGAGAACAGCGAGACCCCCGACGGGAACAACCAGGAACTCCACTCTGAAACTATCATGGTTGCCATCGTAGGTGGCCCTGAACTTCGCATAGATCAGGTAGACTGTCGCATACGCACATCCGATGTAGATCACCTGGTGAACAATGAAGAACAGTTGGTCGGTGAAAGTACCGGGGAGAAATGTGTGACATGTTTGAAGAGCTGCTGGCCAGAGCTGAAAAGTGACTGCCTTACCTTCATGCTGGTGTTATAGAGGGAGATGAAGGAGGTGAGCAGGTCCAGGTAGCGCGCGGTGAACACGATAGCAAACAGGATTTGGCTTTTTCCAGAGATACCTTCAAAATAAATATGAATCAGATTAAACTTTCATGTTTAGCATAACCATCAGCAACAGCTTGACAAGTAGTTTGGATTAAACATGATTCATAAAATGCTTTTCTTAGTTGAACACTGACATCTAGTGGAAATATAATGTAGTCCTTCCTTACACGTTTTTATAGGCATATTTAAAGCACGTGCTTGTATAGAGTTCCTTATTTACAGGCAATCTTAATTACTAAATAATGCTATCTTTTGGAAAATGCAGAAACAAATGAAATCTCAGGTTGGCAGGTATGAGAGCAACTCAGGTACATGGATTTGGGTTCTTTAACTTACATGGCAGGGTACATTAGCCCTCACAGTGTACTATGAGAAAATACTAAAAAAGTGTGTATATTTTTCTCTTTGTATGCATCTCTGACTCTCTGAGCTGACAGCCAAACAATAACTCTTAAAACAATCTTGTATTATCAAGGACCATTACAGACAGAGTTGGAAATCCCTAAAATCTTTCTCTGACTTTAACATCAGGGGTAGACATTATGGGTAAAATGCCACTGGCCCTCCGGCCCGGTGGAATTGTATTATCACTGGCCCCACTATTGTAACCACTGGCCCGGAGCATTCGTCCAAAAAAATCGACTTATAATGAAAAAAATTAACACATTTGTTGCAATAGTAATTTATGCACTATCTACATTACTTAGACCCTCCAGAAAAACGCGATTCTGCGATCGCAGAATTTACCGCATAATCAGCAAAATGGCGCAGATTTTTTAAAAGGCCGCATATTTATCAAAAGGTCGCATAATCCCCGCATTTTTCCACACAAAGTTGAGAAAAAAAAAAGTTGACTCGTCTTGACGTGACGTCATCAGCTCGCGCATCACAGAATGTAAACAACACTGTATAGAGTGAACGTGTGGAGCTCATACGATGGAGAAAACACAAAGATGAAAAAATCTAATCCATCTCATTTACCGACGAACATTTCTACTAAAAACGGGGCAAAAAGTGGGGGGAAACTATTCTGCACCCCGTACAACTGTGTGTTGGAGCATAAGAGAAAATCGACGGGGACGACCCACTTTGATTCATTCAAACATTCGAAAATGCTTTCTGCTGCTGCGGACAAGAAAGCCGAACAACTCACGTTCAGCGAGGCATCAACCTTCAAAAACCTTTCGAGGGCTACAAGAAACGAAGTGAGTAGCCTACAAGATTGAAGCTGGTCAGATAACGAACGAGTAAATGAAAACGGAATGAGGCGGAGAAGTGTGTGTGTGTGTGTGTGTGTGGGGTGTGTGGTGTGTGTGTGAGATTAAAAAAGCCCAATTGCTTTTACAATAAATAAACATTGAATGTGTTTAATTGAATAGTAAAGGGGTTTAACGTTAGTGGCAGGTTGTGTGTGAGAGAATAAATAAGACAGCTCAATATTTAAAAATGTTTTTATTCTTTTTCCCCGTCATATTTAGCATATTTCGCAACTTTCCGCATATTTCGCAACTTTACGCATATTTCGCAACTTCCCGCAATTTCACCGCATAAAATCACATAAAAACCCCGCATGTTTAATCGCATAATCAAGGATTTTAGCCCGCATAATCAAGGAATTTAGCCCGCATAATAAAGGATTTTTGCCCGCNCGCAAGTTTATCACGTGAAAAAACACTCTATCGTGCTGATATCGGGGAGGAACATGTGTCTCGACTTCAAACGGGGTGAACGCAGTCGTCGGACTAGCAATCCGCCGCATGAAGAGCCCTGACAGTCAGTATAAACATCAGGTGGTTTAGAGAGACAACCAAACAAGTCGCGGAGGCGGAAAGGTGCAGCTTTGGACGTGTGAGCGGTATAAGGTTAGCAGACTTCGGAGTCCGGTGGACAAACGACTGGTGTAAGACCTCCTCTTCGAAAGTGTGTTTTGACGGTGATTCATTTTTTGGGATGAAGTTTCCCTATGTTCAAGCCTGTCAGACACAAAGCGACCGTCAGACACAATTAAGTAAGACGTGGCTACTTGTTAGAAGTCTCGAACTGTACCCCTCGAGAGACGTAGACCACATAGTAGTCAGACGATGAGTTTTATACCTTTTCTGTACCAGCACACGGTCCATTGATATATATCCCGACACTCACTTTGTATACGCATTATAACACATTGTATACGGATGTTCAAGGGAAAGACGCTCTTGGGGTCGCGCCGACTACAAAGGGAACGGAAAGAAACTTAGCCGAACTTTGACTGAGGAGTCCGCTATAAAAGAGCACGCAAGAACGGACCCCGACATCGAGGAGTTGGCGTATGGCCGTCCGTGGTCCTCCCCATGGCCCCCTCTTGCTTTTCCGCGGGAGCGATGACAAATGTACACAATGTGGGTAAAAGTAAACTCAGATGCCGCCGATTGTAGCAATCGTCAGTTACCCCCGGATTGAAATGACCCCCGATTCGCATTAGTGATTTCACGGAGCGGACCGAAATCATCATACTCCTTAGTTGCGAGATTATGTCGGCAAATTGAACACAAAACCCCATATAAGAAAAGTTAAAGTGATCAGACAAACGAAAGAGAGTGAAGACTAACAGATTTGTATGTGTGTAGGTAATGAGGCACGACGCCCAATTAACTTCGAACCACGAGCAAGAAGATCAGACCGTAGACTGCACCGCACATGATTCTCCGCGCGATGCTTCACGATTGCACGGTCAATATCAAACACATGAGACAGTAAAATGTGAAAAGAGACCCAGACGAATTGACATTATAATAAAAATAATTTGTTTATGTAAAGAACCCACAACGTCAAGCGTGTCGCCCCTAGCCATGGAAAATTAATACTCCTCTTGCCAACACTGACCCGAGGACGTTTCGACGACCAACCTGATATTCCAAGATCAAGACCTCAATAACAGTCCACCAGTGTTAGGTACAGTGTTGAAGTCTCCAAAGCATCACAAGGAGCTACCATATTCAGATCCGCGTCCCCATTCTATCGTGCGATCACATACGAAGGTATATGCTAAAATGAATTATAATGTTCCAACCCGACCACCCCCATTATTAGTTCTGTAAAATGAGTTCTTGAGCATCGACCGTGTATAACGGACAAGTCAGTCACGAAGTAGAAAAAATTTAGCATATATTTCTCATAAACCCTACACAAACAATTATAGTTTCTTACTTTTTGATAGACTTTTTTTCACTTCCGTACATCAATACAACAATCTAATAATCCTACGTAATACATTAAGAACGCTAATTATACTAAAATTCTTACATGATATTACTTAGTTGGTTCTCCGGTCAAACCGACGTACGACACATACACTGAGATCGTGTCTCCTTCTTTCTTTCCTCCTGTCTCTAGGATTCGTTCCTATTTCGACTATCAACACTGCTTTGTACTACACTTTTCACACTCGTTATAACTCTTTTGGCAAACGTACCATCTCGGTGGTCAAACTCCCCCAAACTTGGTTCCAGGAAAAACAAATTGCCACTGTTTGTCACGTTTGTTGTGCTGGTTGGGGACAACACCAGACATCTAGAAATGTCGTGAGACTTCGGAATAAAACGTTGCATTTATAATAATATTATAAATTGGTACGTGACCCGACACGCCCCGGCCCCCCGCGGCGCGGCCACACCGGGCCCCCCTCTGTCTCCTCGCCCGGCGCCCGCGTCGCGGCGCCCCGCTGTTGGCCCCGGCCTGCCACGCCCCCGGGCTCTTGTGCCGAAGCGCAATCATTGTACGGGCCGACCGGGGCCTCGTGATAAATCTGTGGGGCCGGTCGTATTGCATGAAAGTGAAGGCGCGAGCCGTATTTTATACGAAATTTTTTTTTTTACCAGGACACCATAACCATAAAAACGATCCGTTAAATCAATTAACAAAGCAAATAATGCGATGTTGTATCGCAAAGCACTCCCCAACACAATTCTGACACAACCCCACTTGTTCGTTGTCACAAACTACCGCTTCCGCGTCGGGCGCGCGGCGCCAGGGCCCGACTACGGCTCCGCGGCTCGCTCGCGTCCGCGGCGCCCCCGTTCGTGCGACTCTTGTTCTGGGGCTCTATGCACTTGCAGTGCCCCCCTTCTGCGTCGGTGCCCTCTGTCAGGTCGCCTTGCCCGGCCGCTCTTTTGTGCTCCGGCGTCTCCCCTTGAGAAGAAGCAGGGCCCCTAGGGCAGACTGAGCGGTCGGCGCAGTAGTTGGTCATATCTGTTTTATGGTGTTGCACTGTTGGAGGAGCCTGTGACCTAACATTTTCAATTGATATATCTACACTGTAGCTATGTACACATGACAATAAAAGCCTTGAATCTTGAATATTGACCTAGTTTAATACAGTGTGGGAAAGGAACTGTACCTCAAGTACTGTAATTGAGTACATTATGAGGTACACAACTACTTGAGTATTGTCATTTTATGCTACTTCATACTTCTACTCCATTACCATTTTGAAGCATTGTATGCTACTTTTTATTTATTTGACAAGATGAGTTACTTGTTATTTTCGAAGGTTTATTTAATTAATAACAACAATTAAATAGACTAATGAAATGTAATGTACTATTATGGATGACGATACCTGACATTATAAAAAGTAATTAAATGTATCTCGTTCTTTACAATTTGCTAAAATAAAATAAACACATTTATGCATCACTAATTATGATCCAGTGATAAAATAGATATCAGGGGAAGCCAACACGGTGCCCATTGGTGCCTGGTCAAAGTACTTCAAAAAAAAATGTACACTATAATTATACTTTACTTGAGTATTTCTCATTTTGCTACACTATAGTTTTACTCTACTACATTTTGTTGCCGATTGTTGTTTGTGCTTTTTACAGTACTACGGCTTCCACAGATGACATTTTTTTCATGGATTTTTTGTCAAAGCACTTAACATATTCATTGCTATCGGGATGTTAAGAGCATTCCATGGAATATAACAAAAAGTGTATCTCGAGCCGGTTTTTCAAACTTACCTACCCCACCTTTAATGCATCAGTAATTATTATACAATATTTTTTAAATATCTGGTGCTTATTTGTGCCATTCTGCAAGAGGATTACTGCTACTTTTGGTACCCAAACTATTATTTTATGCACATACTTTTGTACTTTTACTTAAGTAACATTTTGAATTCAGGACTTTTACTTATAGCTGACACTTTTAAGCTGTAGTATTTTTGTATTTTGCTGCTGTTTGCATTTGTCATGATGCAAAATCCTGATAAAGTATATCAATGTTTTGTCATATTATTTCCTAATGCTCTGATTGTTCCCTGTTTGGTTACTCTGCATGGATTTTTGCTGCTGCTGTATATACTCTACACACATCAGAGCTTTACAATGCAAGATCTGCTCCCCAGTCATTAAGTCTCCTATAGGCTCCTGAGGCCCCCTTAAAATCCCAAGTGCACTGTTTTTTTAATTTTGTAATCAACAAAACAACTGCACGATAAGGTTCTTAAAACCCTTATGTTGTGTCCGGGTCTCCCGTGACACGTTTCAAGTTTTAAAAAAAGTGTATAATTTGGTGTTCGGTTCTGGGGAGACCCAGCAGCATTGTTGTGGGTGACTCGGGTTCAAATTTGGCCCAATCAAGATTCATCTTTTACTTTAGACACCACAGCCCCCCCCCTCTTCATCCACTGTAACAATAATTTTTTCGCAACATGCACCTGGTCTCCCATCCCTCTGCCCCCCTCCCCCCAAGGGAACTCCACCTTTCTCAAAGAATATGTACACTAACACTTGAACCTGAACACACACATGCACACACACATACGCACACAAGCATTCATGCACACAAGCACGTACACACAAGCACATACACACACACACACACACACACACACACACACACACACACACACACACACACACACACACACACACACACAGGGCACGCATTACGTAAGTAAGTTACGTGTGTGCCTTGGCAGTCTCAGTCATCTTGTGGGGGTGTGGCATGAACAACATTGTCCAACAATCTATATTGTGAATCTATATGGGTCAATCTTGAACGGTAACGAGCCCAACACAAGGTTTAAGCTGGATCTGATTCCATTTACTAATATTCACAAATCTCTTAAAGCCGACTTTGTTGAGGACCATTGGCAGTAACTTTGAATGATTATGGTCCATAGGCTTACAGTGTTTTTAGTGAACAGCACACAGTCTCAGTGGGTTCACCCTTCTCTGTTTTATGTTGATTTCAAAACATCTATAACCACACATCAGACATTTCCCTTTATTAGATTGCTGCATTGCTTATATGCACAGAGGTAACAGTACACTTCTTCAGAAAATGTTGTTCATATTAGTCAATGACAGTCTGATGTGTCTTCCTGTTTATACAGACAAGAAACATATTTTAGCATATTTCTGACCATAGATTTACATCTAAATCCTAAGCATTAACTCTATTTGCACTTGATATTACAGATGCCATAGTTATCATGACAGGATGTTACACACTGAAATGTGTCATGTTTATAAAAATCCATAGTAACCATTCAGCTGCAGAGGACAGGGGGATAAATAGGAACTAAGTGTTGAGGAAGTGCAATATAACTACTCCCCATGTTGTCACCCAGCAAGAGAGGGAAGGAATAATGAAATCATTCACAGACTGTCACAGACATGGACCGCTTGTTTTGTTTCACGCTCTTGCTCACATACCTGCCAGTAACAGGTAAGATGTCTTTGTTTTGTATTTATCAGCTTTATTTACATCAGTCCTTGGCAATAATCTATTCAGGAATTTCCTTTTTTCCAGATTTATGCAAATATTACTTCTGTTCAACAATAGCTGCTTTCTCTGAAACATTTCTGGATAGGAGATACTGAATGTTATATCTGTTAAATGTCTGTTTTTTTAATCTAGAGAGTACGGAGGACTGTTTATCCCAGCCAAACAAGATGATCTGGCGGAAAACAGGGCAGAGTGTTTCTCTCAAATGTAGCCTCAGTTCAAATTGCTTACCCAAGGACTTGCAGTTTGAGTGGTTTGCTATCAAGGAAAACGTCCATCTTCCTCTCAACGTGAGTATGAATCCTCACAAGTACAGCCTGGACAAAGCCTCTTTAAACATCATGTCACTTCACACAAATGAGAGCGGGATCTACTACTGTGCAGTATTTTCTGAATGCACAGCACCGGGCATACCGTATGTAGCGTTGGGTACCACTCTTGTGGTGACGGGTAAGTGTCTGATTTTAAAGGTACAGATGTTTGAATGTGTTGATGTAGATGAATTGGGATTAACAACCTTTTTGTTGTTGTTCTCAGAGCACATTACACTAGTGAGGCACATTCTTCTTTGGTTATCATTTGCCCTCTTGGCCACCTACAGCTTGGCAATAGTGACACTAATTCTAAAGAAGGTAAGTTACTGAAACACATTTATTTGTAATGTTATGTATTGTTAAGATGTTACAGAGTTCATGATAAATGTACCTGTTCCTCTCTGTTCCAGTGTGGCTGCAAAACGGGCGTCTGCAGAAAGAGGGGGGAAACAGATAAGGTTGTAAATATAAAAAAAAAAATCTGATTTCTGTTTTAATACTCGTTTCACATGTTTACTAAACGGGGAAAAACCAACAGAGGCAAAAAGAGGAACAGGAACCAAGGCTTGTGTAAATTACTGTCTAAGGCTCTTACATTACCACATACTGTATGTCAAAGCAACCTTTCACCAGCTTTTCTTAACAACACAAAACAAAAGCAATCTCCAAATATCTCTGTTTGATAACATATTTCTTCTCAGACTCCGAGAGAGATACATTCTTTTAAAACAACACACTTCCGAGATGTCCTGCAAGAAATGTACAGCAAAAGGAATTTGGAGAAAGGCATTAAAGCTGAGAACAAAAAACGCTCTCAAGCTGAGGTAAATCTTGTTGCAACATGTTTAGTCAACAGACAAATTGAGTAAGCATGAGACTTCTGCAAAGCTTGTGTCAAAGCATGTTTTTAATTCATAGACTTCAATTGTGTTTCAGGCTCCAAGCACCGAGTTCAACTGCTCAACTGATGACATCTATCAAAACGTCTAAGTGTCATCGATGTAAATTACCTCCAACATCCAGACTGAGAGGAAATTCCACAGCCGTTAAATACCTGGCACAGGATGCCGTGAAGAGACACAGGAAATTACCAAATCAAAGGCTGTAAGTTAGTCGAGTGCTTGTTCGCCTTTTCTCACGAAGGGAAACACAACGAAGATCCTCAGTTTTTCAGTTTCGTTCCTTTTAAAATCAAAGTAGTGTTTACCTTTTGAAAAGAAACTAAAGAAAACCCAATCCGATTCAGAAATGAGGCACATCTTTTTACTTCATCAATTTAATTTCTTCCATACAAGTTGTTTGATAGAAAAAATAAATAGTGAATTGCATTTTCAGAAACAGAGAATAGAAAGTCACATTTTCAGGAAACAACTACCACATCGTTCACTATGGAAAGTAAAAATCAGAACTGTGCAACAGTGCAAGAAGACAATGCAATTTCCCTTTTTCAACAATTAAGGTAAAAACAAACTAGTTTCAACATTCTGGGAAAAAAGTATTTACAAGATTGCTCATTAAAAAATATAATGACATAAAGGGAACATTGCCGATGACTTGCATACAATACAGTAGACAATGTTGCATTAACAAGGCAAACGTTTTGTATTGTTTAGTATTTGCTAAAAAAAGAAAAGACGTTTAAATTACAAAAACGTCTAAATGCAATCATTTTACAATCTGATATGTTTCATCATATTCGGTACAACACCTTGTATTTATTTACTGAAAATGCCCATAGAAACGTTTCTGCCAGTTAACATTAGCAATTACTTCATAAAGTCAAATTGGATGTTTACATACACAATGTTATACATTCAAAGCTGTGATATGCACTCTTTAACTTATACAACAATCACACATATAAAGAAATGACAAATAGCTCAAAACAAGGCTGCCAGACTAGCTCTCCACTGTTCGAAGCGCACTCAAATTGGAGTTATGCATAGAAACCTATCATGGCTTCCGGTTGAGAAACATCAGCAATCTCGTGTTATCACTTTTCTAAAAAAAATCCAATTTAGCAAAAAAACATTGTATTTTTATGATCAAATAGTTTACACAAGAGACGAGCATGACCATAAGACTAGACAAGCTACATCAGGCCATCTACTGGCACCTAAACCCAGGACCAATCTTCTGAAACCTTCTGTGTCTTATAGAGCTATAAAGGAATGGAACTCATAGCTAAACTACCTTACTGAAATAGAGTCTAGAGCCTCTTTCAAGAAGAGATTTAAGGGCCATCTACTAATGACCATGTACCCTGTGAGCTGTGAACCCTAATTTAATTTGATCTCATGCTTTGTACTGGTGGGTGTCTTGTGCACTCATCCTTGGCTGAGATCGAAATTGAAAGTGGATGAGATTGTTGATGATGTTGGAGATTGTTGATGATATTGGTGATGTTATTAATGTTGTTAATGATGTCAGGGCTTATGTCTTGAATGTTGTTGTATTATTGTTTTAAGTGTCGGACCCCAGGAAGAGTAGCTTTTGTCAAGAGTAAAAGCTAATGGGGATCCTTAATAAACACATCATGCCTTCTATCTCTTTAAGCTCAAAGGTATGAGCCATGCTGTGATTACATCATGTTTTTTTTACTAAGTATAAGTACTGATTATATAGTGAAGATAATTAGAAGGCACAAAAACCCTTGCTTTGCTTTTGGTGTGGAAATCCAATTCCCCTGAGGATCCAATTCCTAAGAAAAAAGTCAAATACTGCACACCTCTGCATTGATTATTCTAAAATAGTATTTTTAAATAAATGATGCAGGTGAGGTGTGTGGGATTTTTGCTTGTTGGACTATAATAACGAGTGAAATAAAGAGGGCCCATGTTTACAGCAAAGAAGATGGTGTCGACTGCACTGCAGCTACTTATTTGTTATGTCTTATGTTATATTTGTCTGTAGCATTTGCATGACATGTGTTTTTATTTTGTATCTGGAACAGTGTACGTCTTGGATTGCTAGAATAAAGTCAGATAAAGATTTGGACAATTACTATCATCATTAAAAGGAAGCAATATAATTCTTATTTCCCCTGCCAGTACAGTATGTATCTCTTTTCCTTTAATGGCTTTCTGGTTAACATTACAATTCTACAATGTTTGGTCAAGTTATCCAGAAAGTGTTTGAAAGGTTATATTTTCACTTCTTCAAATATAATTATTATATACAGTGTATCTCCTTGGTGTGCTTTTACACCGCTGACGCTTTACAGTGGTGAATTTAGTACATGTTCAGTAACAACCTGAATTCTCTCAAATATAATCTCATTATCACATAGCACAAAAAAAAAATGTTCCCCAAATTCCAGCTGGTGAAAGATCAACCGTCTTCCTATGAAAACTGAAGATATTGAAGTTAATTATCGAGGTACTTTGCGTCCACTGTGTGACTGCTGCGGATGGAAAACAGCCTCCAGGAAAGGACTTGCAGCGCAGCGACACACAGGGGCACCAGACACACCAAGTAGAACATGACGCTCCGGAGGCTCCCCCAGGCACTGCAAACAGACACAAAGGGATTCTATGTTTAAATCGTTTTACAACGCATCACCATTTGACTTGTTGCACACTGTTATAACAATGAAACTGAAAGTGTAACAACCTGAACACGTTAGGCAGATTGTTTAAAGTGTATTCCAGAGATGAAGTTTCTTCTAAAGCAAATTAAAAACCTATCTTTTTTATTTGGGTTAACGTTCAATTGTCACTAGTATCATTGTCCATGTTTTTATGTATTTTTTTTATGTTTTGATTTTATTTGACATTTTTAAATTTTCTTTTTTAAATTGTTTTATTTTAACAAATTATCACTGTAGATGTTTTTTCTTGTTCTGTATTAATTTTTTTATATTATTTTAATATTGTTGTTGTGTTTTCTGTAAAGCACTTTGGGCTGCTTTGTATATACAAATAACATGTATTATTATTATTATTAAATGTCTTTTAAATAAAGTGAATGTCAAATCTTCTTTGAATTGTTTTTACACAGGCCTGTTTTTAATTAGATTTGTGTGCTAACCTTTTCAGCCCATATTCAACATATCCGAAATATCTCTTAATCTGTGAAATAATGCAACTGAAATAAAAGGACATCTCAGAATAAACTACATTTAGTGGTGGTATGGGATTTCTGTACAAGCATTTCACTTAAACCAAAAGTTATCTACTCCAGTTTTTCTTTTTTAACAGCTCTTATAATATCAGTTTTCACAGATTGTTGGTTTCCTCAAGTTAAGGGGAGCAAATAAATATTACTGAATAAAAACTACTGTACATCAAATCTTAACAGTTTTAATTTTGACTTGTTTTGATCTATAAGCTGAGAATCAAGAACGTCTCCATACCTTGGATTTGAACCCGTTTCTGCTTCCTTCAGCTGTTCATATCCAAACTGATTGAGGATAGTCAGCACAATCATTGGGGCTAGAGACTGAGCCGGCTTAGTGAACAGAGCGTTCGTCCCAAACACCATGGAGGAGAGAGGGGAACTGTTGATGGGAATACACGTTATAATATGATATCACCAGTCAAATAATGGGAACATGTTTAATTATAACTTCAGTAGAAAACATCTTGGCACTGGTAACAAGACAATATATTTTTGTCAGATGAAATTCTGTGTATTCATGTGAAAAGGGGAAGTTTGCTGATAATCATCTGTATTTTACCTGCGCTTGTACTTCTGCATGTCTTTGTCAATGATGTCCGCCAAAGGCAAGCCAAAGAGACTGAAGGCTGCTTGGATTATGATCCTGCACGAAAGACAAGAAGAGAGTGAAGGTTAAATTCAATCGAGTTGTAGTGATAATGTAATCCGAAAAAATAAACGATGTAAGATTAAATGAAGTTTAACCTCTTACATATTAACAGTGAGGAAAAATGCCAGGATATAATAATGCTGAGGACCGAGTGCAAGCATGATAGCCGCCATTCCAGATTGCATGTAGAAGGTGTAGAGGATGATCCTGTAGTAGCCGAGGCTGTGGAGCAGACTCTGACAGCTTAATACTAACAGCTGGGAAGGAGACAAGGAGTCAGGAACAACACTTAAACATAAAGGCATAGCATACTATATATAAAGTAGTAAATAAACACTTTCTTGTTGGTGCATTTGGTGCTGCAGCCGAGCTCAGTTTAAATGTGGACTTCCGAAAAGTAAGGGCTGCACAATATGTATTGGGCTGATAATGGGATATTTACATTATTGTGTATTTTTCTTATGGTTTAAGTTAGAGCAAAAGATAATTGGCTGATATAATAAAGAAACATTGCATTCATTGACTTTAAAAGGTGCTGCATCTATGCACTCTGATACAGTAGAGCGCAGTATGCACCTTTAAAGTTGCTCTTGGAGTTTTTGTATACATCACAACAAATAAGAAGTATATTTGTTTGTTTTTGCTGTGTAAGCAATAGAGACAGTGATATTTTTGTTGAGTCTAAGCAATGCAATATCAAATCATCCAACTACACCTTTTTTACATTCCGATGTGCAAAAACGTTTCCTTTTAAAATAAAAAAAAGGTGAAATGATAGTTCCTCAGCCATAGGAGGTAATTATTAGTTATTGGTATTGCCTGAAAATATCCATTACGTGTATTCCAATTATTTTAACTGAGTTGTAATTAATAGTCAGCATTGTCCTTTGAGACGACAGGACAAAAGGACACAAACAAAGACAGTACCTGTGGACACATGAATCCCGCTCCGTACATGATGCTCTTGGCAAGTGATGGAAGCACATCTGGAGGAATCAGGTGCTCAGTAAAGATCATGGTAAAGTTATTAAAGAAAGCTAACACGAACACCTGAAAGAAGTTCATGAACACAAAAATCTGGAAGTCCCTGTTGCTCAGAATTTGCCATGTCAAAGATTTCAACATGGAGAAGGAAACTGCGGATTGATGGGAAGTCTGGTCAGCAGATCCCCCTGAATCTGACACTTGGTCGAAGCGGCTCTCGCTGTTGAAGCCTGTGTAGAGCATGCAGCCACAGCTCAGGATAGCGATCAGCACTGAGAAGGCTTGGAAGGAGGCAAAGTCCTCCATGTTTTTGGAAAGAACACCACAGAAGAGGACACTTGAGGAACCAATGAGAGAAGCCACCTGGGAAATAAAAGGTGTAAGATGGTATCAGAGAGGTATGAGAAGCATGGACCTTTTCACTGATGGAAAAACTGTTATGTATTAAAAGTCCTTACCTGGTTGTACTTCACAAGTCTTATTCGGCTCTGATGGTGCCCCGAAATCTCTGCAAACAACGCACATTGTGCCAGCAGCACAAAAGTCAGCATGGCATCAAAAGCACACAGCGACACTGTCAAGTGCACGCCGCTCAGCCAGTCCCCGGGGGCGTACGTCTGCCATGGGAACCAGGCTAGAAGAAAAGCCAGTGAGTAGAGGGGAGCCCCGTACAGGATGGAGAGACGTCGCTGAGAGCAGCACGGCACCCTGGAGTTATCTTGCAGGTATCCAAACAGAGGGTCGTTGATCGCATTCCACACCATGTACACCACCTGGGAAGATAGGAGTCATATTGAAACACTAGAGAGGATTTGCTACTTTCTCCATTTCACATGACTATCTCGTAAGCATTTCGGTCATGTGTGTACGTGCATCTGCCTGTCTGAAAGCTAATCTTGTAATTTCCCCAGGGGAAAAGGAAATGTTCCTGTCGGTACTTGCATTCCTAATTAAAGCAATTGTGGTTTGTATCAATTGAATCATAAATCAAAGCAGAGTTTTTGTAAGGCCAGAAACACCTTGTTGAGTTCTTGACTGTAATATTGAGTGAACCTTTTTGCAGTAAATTGAGTGAGTATCTTTAGGTTTTGGACAGTTGGCTGAAATAAATAAGCAATATGGAGAAATCAACCCACACTCTGGGAAATGTTAAGCATATTTTACTTCTGCCAGATATCCCATTTACTAAACAATTAGTTATCAGTGATCAAAATAATAATAATAATAATAACAGCTTAAAGTTTAATAAAATCATCATGATGCAGCCTTTTTAAGTGGAAAGCAGCCCAAAAAATTTCCATATTACTGTTTACTACTAGCAGTGTTATTGTATTATGATATGATCTATAATAACATTGATAGACATTTGTATACAAAGAACAGCAATACGTCAAAATGAAATACTCACTTGTGATTGGTGGAATGCTCCCTCTGATATCTTGTACTTATTGAGAAAGAGTTTGACATAGTAGAAGCTGAATATGTTGTTTATCATCCCAGACCCCAGTGTAGTCATGGCATAAGCCACAGCTGCAGGATTGAGCCCAAAATATATCAGGAGACGAAGTACATTCGTTTTTCCGGAAGCAGGTTTCCCCTCCATGGCCATGACAGCACAAATGGTAACAACCAAGTTCTCTGCAGGTTTAAGCAGCTAGGGCAAAGAAAGGTTGTCGCTTTTAACAACTATGTTACGCTGTTATTTAGCATTTCTACAAAGTAGCCTAGCCTACTGCTAATAGCAAAAATAGTAGGTTGTTCAATAATTTCACAGCAAAAAAAATCGTTCGGTACTAGGCTTGCTGTTCTTCCAAGTGTCACATTTTCATTTCAACAATGTTTTTTCCGGTAAGTAAATGTTTCCTGAAGTTTAATCACATTAGGAACAACTCGATAGTCAACAGCAGTCCGTCGGACACATTTCTCTCTACGGAGCAGGGCGGGGCTTCTAGACAACTAAACATCTGATTGGCCATAAGTGTCATTCTCCAATTTGCTGCTTCGTGATTCGTCGTTAGAAAATGTCTGTTAACGTAAACAGGAACAACGATTTTTAAACGTGTTAAACAGTAACTAAATGTATATTCTCTACAAAGGTAAATTATTGATTGTATAGAAAGTCATTTTTAATATTGGGTTATAATTTAAAAAAATGTATAAAAGTAATTATGTGGTTTATCTGCCACCTGCCGGATGCTAGGGCGTATTTGCCACGTTGCTGTAGACAACAGACAGAAAGCCTTTACACACGCCGGGAGGATGTCACTTTACTTTTGTCCGCTCACAGTGGTGGACCGAGAACAACTTCAAGCTGCTGAACCACTCACACCTGTGTGTCAGGTTTCTGTCAGCTGGAGCCGCTAACAGCCCCGCGGCTATAACAATGCTAAGTGACGTGATTTTGGAGGAAGAGTTTGACAAGAATGGAGAGGCTTGGTACGACCCGCAGGACCTGGAACATGGTAAGAGCTGCTCGGCTTTGCGGTCGCACCCTAAACTCTGTCTGACTTTGTGGGCTGATGTAATTACTGCATGGACAGTTGTATACAGACAGCAGGATAATATGACTGATTTATTGCCACATCTTGTCTGGTACAAATGTAATAAAAGATTCAAACTTGTATTCTGCTTGATTGGTGGTCATATGAGATTTCTCTAAACGGATGGGACTAGCAAGAAGACTCACAGATGATGACATTGAAGTCTATAGTCTGTTCTTGTGACTACATCATCACACTGGTCATGAGGTGAAAGCTGGTTCCCTGAGGCTGTCCCAGGCCCTTTGTTGGTAACCTTTTGCTCATCGTGCATGTTGTTTGTGCTTCTGACAAGTCTACAAAGTTGGGTTTAGATTAAAATATGTTTAAAGATCTATAGACATGAGACGTTATAAAAAAACGTTACTCTCTAATATGTGATGTGTATGGCTACCTATTTACTAGATTGTGCTTGCATTACATAATGGATTTGTTTTTTTAATTGACATATTCACAGGTATGTTACAATACAGTGATCGAAGATTCAAAATAAATATATATATAGGCAGATGGCTTATTTTGAGTGTATTAAAAGTGGTCGATTGACAAAAAATACATTTTGTTGTATGTAAATATATTGTAATAGTAATTTTTCAAAGCAAAGACTGTTAACATCCACTGGTTTTAGATTCTTAATTAGGGGATTTTATGCTTCCATTTGGCATACACGTAATAAAAGTAAATATGTTTGTTTTGGCCTATGTCAGATGAATTGACACTAAAGGTAGTTGATTGATGCAGCTGAAATGAATCACTTTTATATATAAAATGATAAATGACCAGATCAAGGACCAAGTAGGCAGTCTGTCCTCAACCTGAAAGCAGATGCAGAGGCAGCTTGTTACACAGGGAGATGGCAGCAGGAAGGAAAGGTTTCCTGCTGCATTCCACAGTGGGTCTGATTCGGATTTATTGTTTGTAGATATCAGAAGGATAACAGTTTCTGCAGCAGCATCCTGTCCACCAACAACTCTAAGGACTTCATTGTAGGGCTCAAGGTTGTTATTGTAACCACATGACAGATCGAGTAAAAAAAATCCCAGGGCATACACTGCTGATTGCCAGCAACATGTTTGGTGCCATCGCATTGTTATTGGAGAGTCCCACATAAAACATGCTTCCCTTCTCTTCAGGGGACTAGTCAACATGTCTCTGGACAAGGGCCAGAATTTAAGATCATTTTGTGGGAGAAATGTTGACAAGGAGATCCCAAGGCATGCCTTAGATTCCTCTGTGATTCACCATGCCAGATACTTAACAGTGTGAGACAATCAGGTGTGGGTGTGTGTGTGTTTACCCGTCACACAAGTCTAGTTCTATTTGTTGCCTGTGTTTGGGCATTGAAAGTGTCCTGCCTCTTGTGTTTACATGTTTCCCCGTGCCTTGACAGATCTCCACTTGGCAGCGGAGCTTGGGAAAACTCTCCTGGAGAGGAACCATGAGCTGGAGCAGGCCCTGCAGCAGATGTACTCCACCAACCAGGAGCAGCTGCTGGAGATAGAGGTGATACATGTTTGGAAGAAACTAATCAGACTTCATGAAGCTCAAGCTGAACTAAACCCTCTCTAAGGACAGTATGTGAGCAATGCATATCCATGTCATGCAAAATATGTGTACATGTATATCCTTCAATGGGGGATTTGTCGAGAAAAGTCCATGTCAAGGGTTTTAAAAGCTCTTTCACTGCAGGGGAGGGATCGTTCGTGGTGAATGTCCCTCAACTTTAAATCGGATGAAGTAAAGGCTTATGTAATTCTGAACAGACCTATTGAGCCCTTAGTAAAGCCCTCTTGGCAGGATGCTGTTTACGTAATTATATGAACATTTCAAACAGCTTATTTGCCACCTTTTACTTAGTAAGACGGCATCACATAAAAAATGAAGGAAGTATTACAAAAGTCACGAAAAATACAATATGTGTCATAATGTAGTGGGATAAAAGTCTACGTTGTTCAAATAACCAACATCCTAATGAAGGCTTTGCTTCTGCTACAAAATCAGTTGTTGGTGTTCATCTGTCAATACATCAACCTCTCTGTTGCTCATTTCAATCTATTTTTATATTTTAATAAAGCAGAGTAGGTATTTCATTTGTAGGTTTTAATATATATAAATGAACGCAATGGGACCTTACATTTCAGTGCTCAGACATTTCATTTTGGCACTCAGACAGTGCTTATCTATTTGAGTTTGAGGACATGGCATTCGGCAGGGGAAAGAAGATAAGAGCCTTAATTTGTTTACGGCAGTTGGATCTGTTGGCTTAAGGATTTTTTGAAGTCGATATGATAATCGCCATACGTCTGTCTGACCTTCATCCTCTTGCAGTGTGATACAGGGCTGTGCTGCTGCATGGTTGCATTGTTTTCTATCAAAGTAGTTAAAAGACGATAAAGGGCTATTGCAGGAACATCTTCATAGATAATGTGCACCATGCAAAAAAGCTCAAACATTTCCCTCTTAACAGGCAGCTCTTTGCGTCTAAGAAGCCTTTGTCTGGTTGGTAATAAAATGTTTTGACTTGGGAAATAAAACCAAATATAAAAGCGGGTAAAAGTTGCTACCTCATCTTTTTTTTTAATGGGTTACACTACATGATAAGTCAATCATCAGAAATCTGCCACATAGTTGTTCGAATATATTAACAGTTTAAGCAATTTTCTTTATGCAAATATGTACGTTTTCAGCCTCTTAATAAGGAGATTTCATGCTTTTGGAATTTCAAACCAAGACATTGGAAACAACATTTGTCACTGTAATCTCACATGTTATTGAGCAAACAATTAATCAAAAGATGAATGGACAGATAATAAATAATGAAAATGATCATATTCCTAATTGGAATCAAGAATTCTATGAATACATCCGTAGAGCTTGGGGCCCAAAGTAGCCTTTTTTTTTTGTTATGTCTTATTTTGTTTTTTCAACAGCTCAAATATCAAATATATAGTTTGCATTTATACAAAGCAGAAGAAAACAAATTGATTTAAACATGATATGAATAGAAGACACATTACAAACCTCAAAAAAACCAATCAATCTTTGTCCTTTCCCTCTCTTGTTCTCCAGCACCTGACCAAGCAGGTGGAGCTGCTGCGTCAGATGAACGATCAGCACGCCAGAGTGTACGAGCAGCTGGACGTGGCTGCCCGGGATCTGGAGCATGACAACCGCAGGCTGGTGACGGACAGCCGCCTGGCCCAGCAGAAGATCCACAGGTACCACATCAGTTATCTGTGAATTTGGCTTTTAAATTCTACTTATATATTTGGTTAAGTGCAGTGCCACGATCTCCTTTCTCCTCCCTCTCTCCAGTCTAACAGAGACCGTTGAGGGGATTCAGACGTACATGGAGAGCCTGCAGACTCAGGTGGAGGAGTTGAAGACGGCTCAGGTGGAGCGGGTCAAGAGAGAGCAGTCAGAGCAGCGCCGCAGCCTGGGAGCACAGAGTGTGTCCTGTCTCAAAGAGCTGTACGACTTACACCACGACAGGTATTTCATGTCTGGGGTGATGTGTTTCGTTACACATGTTCTGCTATACAGTGCTAATGGCAGATATCACAGAATGAGACCGAACGAGAACATTCTTTGTAGATCTGTTGTGGGATAAAGTCACAGTTAGTGCTGTACCCAATAGTTTGAAGCTTCAAATTCCAAAGCAACATATGTTGGATGTGTATTCATTACATTAAATGCAGTGTTTGTGCACAAATGCAGATAAAGAAAAGCTTCAAACATATAATTCATATTTTCATATTTGTAGAATTTGGATGGTGCCGAAGTGTTTGACAAACACTATTTCCAAAAGCTTCAGTCATTACAATTAATTGAGAAAAGTTAGATTTGGTCCTTTCCAAAATGTCCCTTTTCATCTTTCAAATACTCTGCTGCAATCCCTATTGTTGGGGTTAAGACCAAACCAACATTTGTTCAATGCTGTCACACTTGCCGCACACAAAGGAAGGCAAATACATGTATTAACAGGCAAGTTTAGCGTCAATCTACCAACACCAATAATTATATTTATATAACCACAATGTCAAAAAAGTTGACCCTCTTCTTTTAGCTGGATTAAATGACATTATATGATGACAGACATTCAAAGCTTCATTTGAACACCTCTATTGAAGGTTTGAATTTTAAGATAATGTTAATGACATTCAGCACAGCTCTAGTTGGAGTAGTGGCTGTGGGGATTTGGACAGTTAACTTTATTACTGAGAACTACTCGCATATATCTGCTTGAGGGTTTTTTCTTGCACCTTTACATGAGAAGTGAAGGTTTAGGGCATCTGAATAGTAAGAGCCCTCGTCTGTTGTCTGATCATCTGTTACCCTCAGTGCACTGCTGACTCAGCTGACTGGACACCTACAGGTCACACAGAGCCGGACCAGACCTCCTTCTTTAGACATAATCTAATGAGGAGGACACTAATCCTCCCCCATTGTCAGGATTATTCTAACACACACAGACGACTGTTGCTTTAGCTCTCTACGTGTCATGCCACTTGTTTGATGTGCAGAGTTGTCATTTATAAGGTTAACAAAATAACTGTTGACATCATTTGGTTTCATGTTTGCAGCAAATGGAAGCACCCAAGGGCGTAGTTTCTGTTTCATTGTCAAAGTAATGCAGTAGGTAGTGAAGGAAACAGCTTATTATAATTAAGTATAGTATATTGACTTGTGAGTAACTCCAACATTAGAGTGCTTTCTTTTCAAGAAAGCACTCTAATGCATCTTTTCATGTAATGCGGTCTCAATGTTTTTAAGTGTTTTATGTCTGAATGTGCTTTTATTAACACTTCCCTATCTTTGCTCAGGCATCTACCCCACGATGGTCTGCGTGTGGAAGGACTCTGGTCACCGCAGGGCTCTTTCCATGACAGGCACAGACGGCAGGACCCGGAGGAGGAGCATGCATCTCTGCAGCGCTCCGTTCAGACCCTCCAGAGCCAGATATCTGCGGAGCGGAGCCGTCGGGAGGCTGCAGAGCGGGAGAGCGAGTTGACCTCCAGCGAGAACAGAGACCTGGAGGAGCGGCTGGCCATGCTGTCCGGCTGCCCAGCCAGGCAGAGGGAGCTGGAGGCCGAGGTGGAGCAGCTGAGGCTCCTCTGGCGAGCTGAATTTGCCAACAGGTAGGCTTGTAAAACTATTTTGAATGCAACTTTATGATTGAGATTTGGGGATACAACATTTGATACCATGCTCCCCACAGGTCAACGACATGATGGGGAAATTAAGGGGAACAAATTAACAAACAAAGACCTTAAATAGAAGTAAATTCTCTGAGATAAGATAAGATAAGGTGGAGCTGTATTAATCCCCGTGGGGTAATTCAGTTGTTTAAACAGCAACAGGGTAAGATTGAAAAACAGGACATCACAGATTCACACAAGATTAAAGATTAAATTGAAATGATATACAGTTAAGTGACTTTTAAAAAATAAGAAATGAATTAAACATATATACATGTTTGGGTCAGTCTGATATACCTGAGACGTATTCCTACTTGTCCCCTCCGCTCTCTCAGTGCCAGAAGACCGGACCAGCTGCTGCTTCCTGACACAATGTTCTTTGCCTCCGAAGAAAGACAGGATGAGAGGGACGAGAAAGTAGAAAAGGACGAGGAGCAGAGGAGAAACTTCAGGCAGAGGTCTAACAGTGACAGCGTTCTGAAAACCACAAACCCAGAGGACATTCGCCGTGATCACGAGCGGCTGTGTGTAAGGCGAGCGGAGGCGGTGAAACAGAGGGGCATCTCTCTGCTCAACGAGGTGGATGCACAATACAGCGCATTGCAGGTGGCGTATTCATAGCATCTCTGGTACAATAGACGCATCAAAAATATTCAGAAGAAAAAGTATTATTGTTGTTGAATTTCTCAATATTTGTTTCGAACAATGCTTCTCTTAAAGGTCACTATTATGCAAAATCCACTTTTTCACGTCTTTTATACATATTTATGTGTCCCCTTAAGAGATTCTGAAAGTTTCAGGAATACAGATTCGCTCTCCTTTTGTCCTGATCCATTTATATACTAGGGCTGTACCCGAATATCCGAATATTCGTTCGTTGGAGTACTATTATTTATATATATATATATATATATATATATATACTATATATTTTTTTTTCATCAACGTAAGAGAGTTGTGTCTCTTCGGGGGGGGTGCTAAAACTTAACCATAAACGTTATTGTTTACTTTCTCCGTCTTTATATTATATCTTTATATGTAGATATTACTTTTTCTCCGTTAATCTCCGTCACGTTGTTTCCATAGCAACAACAACTTCCTGTCAACAGCACTAACTCCCGAAAAATGGTATTCAGGACAGCCCTATTACCCAGCTTATAGTACATGTCGAATTGCGGAATGGAAGCGTTAGGCTCTTTCACACCGGAGTACTTTTCCCAGGAATAGTTCCGAGGAACCTTTTCACCCCTTTTCAGTCCCTGCTCGAGAGGTGGTACTTTCCTGGGGAGGAAAAGGTTCCAATTTCTGATTGGCTGGGCGAATTGCAAACCATGCCTCGTAAAACTCCAAAAAGTTGTGTGAAGCCGCCATTTTATTTGCTCGCATTAGCATTATTAGCATTAGCCCAACGGAGAGAGACTAACTTATGGCAACGCAAAATAGAATGTGGGAGCGGTGGAATTATGAGGAGGTGTCGGTGCTTCTGGCGATTTACTCGGAAGACGCGACCCAGCAGCTTCNCGTGTCGACTCGTCAGCAGCATCTGATCTCTCTCTCCCGTCAGATTAGACTTTACTCGCGTTTATGTCCACATTGATCAGATCCAGCTAGTTCTAGCTAATGATATGACTACCTGCTTATTAAAAGACACCTAAACAATAAGCGTCGCTATACAACCGGGTGAGGCCGCAAAGTATATCGCAGCATTATGCATTTGTTTACATGCCCACCGGAACCCCGAGGCATTACCAACAGATCAACGCACAATCAACCCATACAGGACATCTCTTTCTCCATATTAAGTGTTAGACATTAGAATTGACTATTCTTGTCTGTCACATACTCTTTTGTCTGTCACATAAGTGGCGCAAGGTGCGCAACTGATGCGGTATTGCGCTAAATTATTTTGAACGGACACTTTGACCGGAGAGATTTAGATTTGCCGGTCTTCAGCATATTTTACCGGTCGTAGTCCGGTAATTACCGGCTCGCGTGAGCCACGAAATGTGATTAGTGGCGATTTCATTTGAACGGGGGGACGGCGCAAAGCCAGAAGCATTCGGACCCAAGTAGAAGAAAGGAATGAGGTATTTGCGGACTACAATGACAGAGAAGAGACTGTCAAGTTTGGCAGTACTCAGCATTGCATCAAAACGCACTAAAGCTTTAGATCTTAATAAGTTTGTGAGGCGTTTTGCTGAACAAGATGGTAATCGCCGCATTCAGCTGTTATAGGCATGCTAACTTGATGCTCTGCTCACGGATGACTCGATGAGCATAAACAACTTTTAAGATGATGCAGTGTTTCCCCTACCATTGTCTTGGAGGGGTGCTGCGCCCCGCCAACGGAGCCCTGCGCCCCCCCTGAAATCCAAGGTGTTTATTTGGAACCAAATTGCAACTAATCTATATGTCACGTTTCACATTGAACATGTGCTCTTTTATTAAATAAACTAAACGCTTTCATTTTAAGTTGTGAGTTTAATGTTTTTGACCCTAAGAAACACTGATGCACTAATCAATAACAATAATCCACAGCTCCTCCCTCTGCTCCAGAGGATTTACAAAAATATATCCCAATGCCATTTTTTTTTAGATGGGTACGGAGGAAAAGAGAGAGTTTTGTTTTCTGATACTTTGTGAGTTCCCTGACACACCGGGGACACATATTTATATTTATAAAAGACATCAAAAAGTGCATTTTGTATAATAGGTCCCCTTTAAATATGATTACAGTATTGTATTGCACCGTAATAGGGCTGTACCCGAAAATCCGGATAACCGAATATCCGGATATCCGAATATTCGTTCGTTGGAGTACTATTAGGATTTCAATTTCGTTATTCGGATATACTTTTTTTTATTTATTGAAATCTCCAATGCCAACGTAAGAGCTTGTGCCTATTCAGGGGGTGCTAACACTTAAGTAAGTAAGTAAGTAAGTAAGTAAAACTTTATTTATATAGCACCCTCAACACGGATGTACAAAGTGCTTTACACTTAACCATAAACGTTATTGTTTACTTTCTCCGCCTTTATATGTAGATATTACTTTTTCTCCATTAATCTCCGTCACGTTGTTTCCATAGCAACAACTTCCTGTCAACTGCGCTAACTCTCCTTCAAAATAAAAGCATGTCCATACAAAATAGAAAGCCAAGCCAAATTCCACTAAAGACATACAACTGCAACGAAAGTAACAAACACAATGCAATATCCTTTTCCATTTCAAAGAACACAAATTGGGTTGTATACATTAACAAATAACTATAAAACAACAATACTGTAGAATGACAAAATGAATGCCGTGAAAAAACCGAAATACACGTGTTGAAGCGGTTTGCTGCTGATTATCAAATATCTCTCAGAGGGGCGTGAGAATCAGACAGAGAATCAGCACTTTTGAAACAGGGCTGAAACAGAGGGGATTATGGGATGCCACAATGATCTGTTTGGTATTTAGAGCCTAACACTTCAGAGACATGTTTGTATATATCTGAGACCTATAATATATTGATGAAAAACAGTAGAATAGGGGACCTTTAACTTTTAAAGAAGTCTGTACATAGCATTGAAAATAAAATGTGTGGACCTCCCTAAAATATGCGTTTGTCGTCTAGGTGAAATATGACGAGCTGCTGCGGCGGTGTCAGCGGGCGGACGGGCCCAGCCATAAATCCGTCCAGACGTCCGTTACTGCGTGTGCGAGCGGCCGAACCCTCCGCCGCCGCTCATCACTTCTGTCCGATATGACAGACGGTCAGCAGCCCGAGTACAAGGCTCTCTTCAAGGAGATCTTCACCCGCATTCAAAGAACCAAAGAGGACCTCAGTGACAACATACATCCAATCGAGGACAACGATGCCCAGGGCTCTGCCAGATGATTTTGTTTGTGTCTTTTCAAAGTGTTTGACAAAGGAGACACCTGCAGGCTGCTTTGCTATGAAAATATCAGGGGATGCAATATCCTTGACACGGTGCTCTCCGATTATATCATGACATTTTGATACACTTTGTTTTTGTAAGTCAGCACTGTTCCTTTTATTCCGTCCTTATCGAACAAATGAAGTGTTATAAAACGTGTTATTTAAGCAGCTAAGCAAGAATGCATTTAAAAGTTTAACGACAAATTAGAAAAAATACATAAATGGTAAAGAATTATTGTATGGAGATATATTTATAGTTGAATAATTTGTACTATCAGCTTGTATTACCTCCAACAGTATTCAGTGTTTATGTAATGAGGACACTGTAATCACTTGGTGCTTGGGAGAGAAATGCTCACGTATAATATTGTTGTACGACTTATGTAAACAGAAAAGTTGGAATGTTGTAATAGGATGAAAAACTGTAGTTATGTATTTACTAAAGACTCAGGAGTTTATAATATTAGCTTAACAGCTAATGTGAGGTGGTTATGCAAGTTGTCGAAAGTTTATTTGTAGAGGGTCATCGCCGTGTCAACAGAGTGGATACTGGAAAACTGTTTTGACTAGTTTGTGCTTTCTGTTCCGTCTCTGCTTCTTACGATTGTCTCCATGCCAGTAGGACACATAACAGCTTTGCACTTTTTATTTCTCAATCAAATGTTTTCTTTTTATTTATTGTTTTTTTTACTAACATTACATTCTATTTATTTTCTTTGTTGTTGAATAAGCAAAGCAGATTAGTCAGCTGAGAGTGATCCTGAGGTGCTTACTTTTTGGATGTAAATATCTGACACAGAGGAAAACGTAAAAAACCTTTGCCTCAAGTTGTCGGAATATTTCTTCTGACTAGGAAATTTCCTGATCTTAATATAGAACCAATTGTGTTGATCAGGTAACCATAAACAACAGAAAGACGTTTATTAAATATTATTTATTTTTTACTGTGGCTCTTTTGGCCTGAGATGAGCTTCTAGAGATCATTTCTATTTTGATGAAAAATGTATTTGACATGTCTTCCTTTGCAGTTCAAAATGGTGTTAAAGTAATTTTATTTGTGATCTAATGCTCATGGGGAAAAAGTTGCTTAATGGACAATCCTGTTGTACTAAAATACAGTATGGCATTTAGAGATATGCTTCTTAGAAACTGTGAAACTTATTATTAAAAACATTAACACGTCTGCTGATTTTTCTCTGTCACAATGTCTAAAACACCAACTCTGGCATCATCAGTGCGTGTATCTGAGTGCTGAATTGTGGGTGCGGTAGCATAAGAGATAGCATCACTACATAGTTTGTATGTGCAGAGAAGTTTCAACCTGTCTTCCCTCAGTGTGTTGTAGAAACGATCCAAACACTACAGCAGTGTAGCATTTTCTCTCAGTGCTCCTGCTCTTCTGAACTTCCAGCGTCCAGCTAACAATTAATGAGGCTTTGTCTCTTTTACATAATTAGGTTTTGCATAACTGTGCTTTCCCCACACTGCTTTCAAAACAAGGGGATTGCATACCTCACTTTCCTTAAGGAGACAGGTCTTGGCAAGACCATAAGTATATAAGCACAAATCTTATAACGGCATTAGCAAAGCAATAAGCAAAGGTCTTTCTTTTTTAATGAAATTATTGTTACCTATTGAAATCAAACGAGTAAAGGAAAGCACAAGTAAAAGATCACCAAAATTATGCAAACGCATTTCTATTATTAACAAAAAAACATGAATGTATGAAGTGTTTTTGGTAGCACTTCACTGTATAACAGTTGAGTTATTAAATAACAAGAATTATGCAAAAGCATTTATACCTTCAAATGTACTCCCCTGATTATATGTCCAGTAGGGAAAGTGTTAGAAGATATATAAAGTGATTTTGGTAGGACTTTACTTTATAACAGGGAAGTTATTTAATATTGCATTGCAGATTTAAGTTGTCGGCTTGTTTTGATAGGGATTAGGTTGAAGCTCCTTGTATACCTAACTTTGGTTGTTTAGAGACGTCGTTTTAAGGACTTTTTGTTTTTGATCCATCAAGATTGCATTGCATCTGTTAGTAACTTTCTGAAGAGAAACTGAGGAGGGCTTTTAAATTGAAATTACTTCCAAATATCTTTTGCTCGCTTTTCTGTTGACTGGTGTAAGGAAGAAAATTTGTTTTAAACGAAGGTACATGGTCAAATCTCTTTTTTACTCAATTTCAGTCCTAGAAATGAGACTTTACATTAAAACTTTTTGAAAGGTGCAAAACTTTTAAATACTTGTCACTATTTGCAACGTTACTATTCTCGCAATGACTTTACGAATATTCTAATGTATATATATATGCATCATATTTGATTATTATATTGTTATTTAATTTGTAAAGCCTTTCGGGGCTGTGATATGGTAGCGTGGCCGAGTGGTCTAAGGCGCTGGATTTAGGCTCCAGTCATTTCGATGGCGTGGGTTCGAATCCCACCGCTGCCAAATTTATTTTATTCTTAGAGACGGCTTGTATTATTTGATCAAATGGAAAGGTTTGGCAAGTAACATAAATAAAGGACTAGTAATAATATGTTGTAACGTAGTAAATAACGTTATTTTAGCAGTTCTGCTCCCAATGAAACACGTGACAAGCCCAAGATATTACGTTAGCAAATGCAGACTAATGAAGCAGAGCGTCAGATATTGGAGTATTTGTAGCTAATAGTTTAATTAATCTATATGACAACACGACACAGTTGAATTCTACACGTGTAGTTATATCAAATACAACCCTGTAGTTGGCAGACTCACCATGTTAATAACCACTCGTAAACTTTAATGGCGTCTGTTCTTTACACTGTGCATGCTGACGATGTGGGTGGGTCAGATAACGGAGTGTTTGTAACATTAATAGTTACATTAATCTATATGACAACACGACACAACAGTTTAGATTAATTCTACACTTATAGATATATCATATATATAAGACTCACCATGTTTATTAGGACGTGTAAACTTTGATAGAGTCCGTTGTTTTCACTATATACGTAAAACGAAACAAACTAGCTAGCATTCCCTCATATTGTTCAACATTTCTCCACCGTGATTGGTTAAATGTTGGACGAATGTAGGAGCTCGCACTCTCATTGGCCAAAGAATGTTGGAGCTTGGCGTGGGTTCGATTCCCACCGCTGCCAAAATGTTTACATTTTTTCATAGAATTCGCCTTGTTTCTTTATTATTTGAACATAGGTTCGTTAGACATTTGTCACTATGGCTCATTTTGCCCTTAAAGATAACTATTTAGGACTGGGGAAATCGTTGGCAGTGCAAGTGCGCACTCTTGTGGCAACCTTATGCACACATCCACAAGTTCAGTACTTACATTTTATAGGAAGTGATAGATTACAATTGTGTCATGGGAATTCATTTTAAATTTAAAGTTATGCTTTTCTTTTAATTGTATAGAAAAGATAGAAATTATAAAGTGAAGCTCGTATTGTAGGCATTCATAGTTAATGCTTTTATTTCGCAAAAGTGTACAAAATTACTTATTCAACTCTTTGTGAATCACAACAAATAGTTATCATTGAACCTGGAAACATGCTTTAAATAAAATCAATCAAAATTGTAATATGTGCAGTATAAAATTAGATTCATAGTTACTTCAAACTGTAGGGAAATCAATTACATTCACACAACTCAGGTTTAATACTTTTAAGCAGCCTGGTAGTTTCATCGTTTGGAAATAAGATACCCATACAAAAAAATGTAAAAGATGGAAGACATTTTTATATAACATGACATTCCAAAGCTGTTTTTTTCTCACAAACTATAGTGACCGCGATCCATCCAGTACGTTTTCAATACAAATGGTTTAGTTCTAACAGAGTATGCAGGATATCATCAGTATCAGCAGGCTGAGGCCCATCAGCAGCAGGAGGACCAGGGGCTGCTGGGGGGTCCAGGAGAGGCTGAAGAAAGCTGAGCTGGAGTGAGGCTGTCTGGACTTCAGGTAGTGCTCCACAGAGTCCGCCAGGCTGTAGGACTTGGGACAGTATCCCAGCTCTCGACGAGCTTTGTCAATCTTGAAGGTGTGGCTCACAGCTATGCTCCTTACCTGCAGTGGAAGACATTTACATCAATTCATAATTCATCAAGACAGAAATCATCTCCAGACGCTGCAGGACAGGAGAGAAAGGTAAAGGTCACACTGTCAGGCTAATGGTTTACATTAACCTCTATTTGGCAAACTTGGTTTTACATTCGGATAGCCTGTGACTGATTGATGCCTCCGGTTACTGCATCTCCTTACTTACTTGGGTATAAGGTGTCAGCATGTGATGTGAAAATGAGTTCAAACAGACACCAGTGAGACAGGAAAAGCTTGTTACCAATCTGTCATCTTCCAACTCGCTCCTTAGGTTAAACTGCCTCAAACACTGCTCAAATTCCACAACATATCTATCTATGCATGTACAATAACCGGCCTTCAACGTTACCTCACTTGAGACAACTTTAAAGCTTTAGGCAATTCACTTCCCCAGGCGTTACCTTACTGTGCTGAAGGCATACATTTTTACAAATTGGCCACACATTAGTTATAACATTTGAAATAAGCACACAAAAATATCTTCCTTGCAGACCAGAAATGTGTGTGCGAGAGGAAAAACTCTGCACATCACGCGATGGCTTAACCTGAGAGTTGGCAGGATCATTTGAGGCCAGCTGCCGACTCCGCTCACCATAGCAACAGCTGAGGTCACTTCCTGAAGACTTCATCCTGACCTTCCTGCTCTGACCCTCAGTAGTTTATGTTTTATTCACAGGAACAATCATTAATCCCCGGGCCAGCAGCTGTCTGACAGAATGAGCTAGCGGCCCACAGGCTCAGCTCAGTTTCTGTCTCATTACATTTTCATGAGTCTGTACAGGCGGCGGAGGGAGGCTCCTTAAGAAGCAGCGGAAAGGTCTTCCCCCGGCAGGATTACTGCACACTGCCCTTTTCCTGATACACTATCATTATTCCGTTTTTTTGAAGTAGTGCTATGTAGGAGTGGATGGTATTCAGATGCTTTTAGTGACTAGGGCAACTTTGGGATTTTATTCTTGATGACATTTTTTGAAGGCTCATTTTGGTTTACCATAATTAATGCACAAATCAGACGAAGGAAGGGAAGAGCAAAGGGGCTGATAGGAAAATACCCGCCCTAATGAAGTCTGTCTTCACTGTTGTGGAAGAGACTAAAGCATAGATCTACAGATGAGAGAGCAGACATCCAACATACAAGAACATACTTTCACTAAGGTAGCTATAGATACGGTCCTTATCTCTGCTTAGGTTATTCCAATCAGAAAGCCTAAGGAATAATCTGAGGAGTTATACACCATTTTCTTTCCAAGAATCAATTACAGAGTTCAATTTTAGTATGTCACAAAACTTGTTGAGGACAGAACAAACTAAGCTTTCAAAATTCATGGAGTCTGAAACGTGTTTTGACCAAAGAGGCAGGAAGAAGCATGATTACCTCGCTCCTGGTGAAGAGCAGAGGCACCTCTATCACAGGTCTCAGGGCTAGATGCAAATACTCAACAAGGATGGCTGAAAAGAAGAAGAATATACATGCACGTTAGTATTGGTAACAACTCACCGAATGTTTGAATACATAATGCTCTAAAAGGTAGAAAAATAATGATGAGCTACCTGCTGAATAGACGAGTGAAACAGGAAGGTTTATCGTTGGTTGGCTGTGGCCCAGCCTCTCAAACTGCAGCATGTAACAGAGAGAAAAACATTCCACTCAAACTATAAATATCCCTGACAGCATAAAGGATAAGGCAGGTTATTTTATATCTAATAGATCTATAGATATGTAGGTAGCTAAGTAATGACCACAAGTGTCTAACAATACCATGCACCATATCCTGTCCAAGCCCATTCATGGATGTAAATATTAAAAACATTTTTCAGATATTTTCTTTTTTTTAAAGATTCAGTCGTTTGTTAAAACAGCTTGGTTTCACTCAAACAGTGGTCAATAGTGCATTATGTTTTGGATTATTTCAGCGGCCAATTAAAACACTTTTGTGGTAGTAAAAGTGAACTGTAGTATCTGACTGGATTTTTTTTGAACAAAGATGGATCCCGCTGAACACAGAAGAACAACGTAATCAAGCTTTGGCTTCACAGACAATACTTGTTGGTAAAATCGAATCAATGTTAGTTTTGTTGTTTTCATGATATTTGCTGACAATAGGAATATACAGTATATGACCTGCATTACTATTTAACTTACCAAAGGTCTCAACCACTCAAACAGATTTAATGAAACTCCATCATTGATGAAATAGGCCTGTCCACTCTGCAAAGGAACAGAAAACAATTAATAATAGGAGCTAGTTTTAGTTTTGAGTAACTATATCAGGACTGAGGGAATAATTAACTTCAGTTAATAATAAACAATATTTAATTCATAAATCTGTATCTGACACTTAAAAAGTATGGTTAGGAGCGTTGTTGCATGTCGTAGTTTAAAACCTAATCTTTAGCTCTGATTTATTCTGTGTAGTTTCATCAGATTCATCACATCATAGATCTATGGGTTTGTCTGTTTGTCCTGACTCACAGCGACTCCGTTCCTCTTCAGAGTGAGAGCCTCGGCTGCCAACTTGTGGGCCAACACCAGGTTATCCACATGGACCCAGTTCATCCGGGCCCGGGGGTCACCAAACCTGAAGCTGAACAACCGGCGCTCCACATTCATCTGAGAGATAGAGAGGGAGGAGGGACGTCGTTCTGTGGTTAGTGTGGTGGTTCTACATCACACATTCTGTATTATTTAACATGCTAAAGCAAAAGTGAAGCATCGTTATGTCTGTACATCATAAAAACATTTTTGAAAAGAAAAGTTCAGAAAAAAACTGTCTTACATTTCAGCGATTTATTGACTTTCAATAAAACTAGGCACTAAAAAAAGTAAATTGACATTAAACTATTTAGTCAGAAATGCATTCTGCAAGGGAGGCTACAGACACTACAAAATGTATATCTTTCCCAGTTCCAAAATAAGATGAATACATACATTGTTAAAATATACCAAGTTGATTCTGTGTCTCTCACCATGACTCTGTGGAGGTGTCTCCTCTCCTCTGGTCCGTAGATGCCGCAGGGCCGCAGGACGCAGCTCCGAAGCAGACCTCCACCTGCACAAGGGACCATTCAAAACTTCAGTGAAAACATGCATGTAATGTGTTTTAAAGGTCCCCTATTAAACTGTTTTTCATTACTTTATTATAGGCCTCACAGATATATACAAAACATGTCTCTGAAGCCACTCCCCACGCCCCTCTGAGAGATATTTGGTTAAAAAGACACAATGCTGCTCTAGGAGGAAATTCAGGTGTTAAGGGGGGGGCAAAGAAATCCTCACCGATGCTGTTTTTTTTCCTTCCTTTTCCGCTGTGTATCAGCGGGGACAGACTTTTGTTTTTGTCATTTTGTTTGTGTCACATTCTACTGGTGATCTTGAAGAAATATTTTGTTAATTCATCTCGCACGACTCCTCTAGCTATTTAGTTTTAAGAATACCATAGATGCAAGAAAAGACTATGAAAAGACTGTGACTCAGACACAATGCAGCGATTATGTGTCTGCTACTTCAGCACCACGGACAGCAAACATTTTTTAAATAACTTGTTTACCCTTTTAACTCTTATTTTCTAATTTAATCAAATGATTATTTTTTTCAAATGAACTATGAACTTTCAACGTTGTACTTAAGTCAATTTGAGTGAATGTCTTTTGTTTCTTTTCACCACTGCAGAGGTTTTCTTTTACGTGCAGCACATGCTGGAGCAGATACAGGAACTTTAACTTGCAGTATGTAATAAAACAGCAATGAGATACCATCACCTTATACATTTAATTCATATCCGAGCTTAATTTAATGAAGGCGATGCTCACTGTTGGATGTCGGGTTACACTGGAGGAGGTGATGGGACACTTCACAGCTGAGAATGTAAATAAGATGAAGGAACTCGAAACCCATTTCATGCATTAAAGATGTTTGTCGCACTGGAAACTAGACAGTCTTGCCAAGCTCTAAATTTGAACTGGTGTCACTGAGTTCATATGGGATCGAACAAACCGTTTCCATGGCAATCACTGAGCGCTTCAGAGTGTTTCCTTTTGCACAATTATTTTACAGCTAAACCCAAAAAGCTAAGGCTGCTATCTCCTCTGATCTGATTTCCATTTTCCATTTTGTCATTGCACACACTGACCTTTTAGGGAGCATCCGTCGGCAGTGAGGACCATCTGCTCTGCTATTGTTTTGGTTCTGGAGTAGTTGTCAATGTGCTGGAACAGAGATAAAAACAAAATGCTGAAAGTGTATTATGTTTGGCAAATGTACGGGACATTTAAATGTGTTGGTCTAGTAGCAAAACCACAGTTTAAAGACAAATCAAAGCTCTTGTTCGGTGGAAGCAACAGCATTAAAATGTAATGAAAATACCAACATTTTTAATATTTATCATGCAGAAGAGCCCATTTTAGACTAATATATATATTAAAGATTAGAGATTATAATTATAGCTGCAATTATGTGTAAGCATTACTTAAATTGATTTGGACTGATTGTTATGCTGTTTTAAAAAACGTGTCTTTATATTTAATGATTATGTGTTGTATTAATAAACCCACAAAGAAATATATCAAAGAAATGTAGGAGAATACGCATTTTATCAAATCAAATAAAAAGTTAATCCAATAAAAAATTATATGCAATAATATAATTGCACAAAATACAATAAAATGGTACATGAAAGATGCATTTTGCTCACTATTTGTTTAATTGTTAATTGTAATTGTGCTAGATCCCATCACTGCAATATTCAATATGATAAGTTATTTGCTTTTAATGATTTTCTTTATACGCACCACGTCGGGGGGTACACATTGCACCGAGCCCTCGTCCCCATCCTCAATTGGTTTCCCAGCAAACACCACATTGATGGTGCTGGTGTACACCAGCCTGGGGATGCTCCTCTCCCTGCACACTGAGAGAGAGGCAGGTCACACACCGAACACTACAGAGAGGATTTATATGGATTTGCGGATTACCAACTTTATTTTGGCTACAAAAACATAACATTATGTCTCACTATTTACTGCAGAAATGATTTGTTTATAATGTGTGATTAATAACTTTTCAGCTAAATTAGCTATTAAAACGTTTTTTTTTCAAACTCACCAGACCAAGTACATTTCACATCAAAGTTAAGAATGTCAATTACCTCTTAATTTGTATTTGTAAATATGATATTGAATCACTGATACATGAATACCTACCGTTTATGACATTATTGGTCCCGCCCACATTGACTGACTCCACCTGTTCTTTTCTCAGCTGACAGATAAACAAAATGATAATTATAATGAATATGAATGATACATTGATGTACAAACTTCTTCTTACATCGTGACTAATTGCTCTCTCGTACACAAACAAACAAACTAACTGTAGTGAGGTCAATTTGCTTTAATTTCTTTATTGGTGGAGCAATGGGGGTTTTGGCATTGAAGGAGCATTAGTGTAATTATTAACACTAGTTTCTGAACAAAACAGAAGCAGTCAGTGACCAAGGGCAGCCTTAAAGTAATTTGAGCTTGACTGAGAAGTAGTAGGTATGTGTGTATGTGTGAATGTATGGCATGTGTGTAGGTATGTGCACTCGAGGGACGGTTTGTCGAGAGCAAATACTGGGGATGCTGCTTTTCTGGTTCTCCAGCTGCAGGGTGTGTGTCGGTAAGTGCACAGCACTGGAACACACATGTTTATCTGGTTTTACTATTGTGTTTGTGTTTGAGTCAATTGACATTTGTTTGTGTTATTCTGTAATCCTCTGATTTCAAACTCCAAATAAAAATATAGTAATTAAGAGAATTTGCATGTAATCAAAATTCAAATAATAATAATGAAAACAAAAAAAATCCTAATTATTTCTAGTAATTTGTTAACTTTGTTTAGCTAGTATAAAAATCTATGTTTTATGGAATAACCCTGATTTACAATCACGGCTGCGTGTGTGCTCTCCTCTAGGAAGAGAACAACCTCTTCTAAATAAACTGTTGTTGCATTTATCTTCACCTCTCACAAGAAGGTCTGGTACTTATTCATATATTTTTATGAACGTATTCTGCATGTACACAGATTACTACATTGAAAAGTGAACAAAGCACACCAATGAACATCCTCCCTAGTCTTTTTTCCTCTGGCTGAAAAGGCTTAAAGAAAGGAAAGTCACCTGTTCTGGTCCAGACATGCCGTAAGAAGCCGTGTGGAATATACAGTCGACCCCTTCACACATTTTATAGAGGGAAGAATAATCCCGGATGTCACCCTTTGAGAACAAAAAGAAAGAAAAATGACCCCTAAATGTAATGCTTGATGCTTCATTTGGAAACAGCCATCTTCATTAGTTCCATTATTTTACATCCGTCTCATGCGGTGTTATCAGTAAGGTCTTAGCCTCTCATTCATAAATACACACAGTCACACACACACAGTCACACACACACACACACTGGCAGCAGGCTACCATGCAGTGTGCTGGCAAACCATCAGAAGCTATTTGGGTTTCTGTGTTTTGCTCCATGACAGTATGACAGGAGGACTGCCAGCCCCATGTGTCCACAAAGCAGTTTGACAAGTTAGGAGCATTGCAGTCAAAGAGCATGTGTGAGTTAATATCTATCCCATGGAAGGACAGTTGTAATTAAGGTAAGTGTGCCATGAGGCCTTCAGGTGAAACCCGAAACATGTCTCCACCCTCTGTGACCCAGCAGCTGGCGGTCTGAGGCAGATCACTCACCTGTGTCTTTTTTCAGGACAGAATGCAGACTAACCACAGAGACACACTGACGCTGGCTCATTCAAGGCTAAAGACGATTTTCAAGTCTGTAAGGAGGCGTGTTGGTTAAAAGAAGAAGCTATTCTTTAGGTGCCATGTATGTTTACCTTTCCCAAATGTTATTGGCATGTATGCCTTTTAATTTAACTAGTTCTGAATTGGCGATAGACAGGCTAACATTTAAAAATTAAGTGAAGGGACAGTTATTGGGCACAATACCAGGGAACCACAGCTTTATGACTTAAACAATCATTGCTGTTGTTGGTGTAGTATCCTGTATAATTACCCTGTCATATTGACTTGAATTAAATTGTCGGGCAAGATTATTTTGTAAAATGCATGGAAGATTAGAGAAACAGAAACATCTTCATCTTTTTAGTAGCAGGATCTCAGGTCCCTCACTGCTACATACCTGATAGAAGGTGGCCCCATCAGGGATGTCACAGGGAGGCCTGTTCATGTCCAAAAGGATCACTGACACCCCCTGGTTAGCCAGATCTCTCCCCAGCCTGAACCCAAAGTATCCCCCTCCCCCTGTGACCAGCACCTTCCCTGAGGAGACGCCCCGGGCCAGCACTGTCTCCTCTCCCAGTCTGGAGGCCCAACTCTCTGGGCTGCTGCAGCTGGTTGCCATGGCTCCACTCAGCCTCTGGCGGATGGCGGGGGTCGGGCTGGAGGCGATGGTGGGGGCTGGGTGGTCGACCCATGGCTGCTGGGGGAGATCGAGCATGTTGGGTCCACTGGCCTGCATGACACTCTGAAGCTGCTTCACCTCGCAGAGAGCCCCCAGACTTATGTCCTGATGGGTGGAGTAAAGGTACATATCGATTTTAATAATTGTTAACAGAATCAAAATGTAATCTGGCAAAATGGTCACATCAGTTACAGTTTAACTACAATGGCCTCAAAATTAAACTTCAATGCAATGATTATCTCACAAAACTAAAAAAAAATGTTTTTCTAAAACTGGAAGATCAAGTTTACACACATCTTCCTGAGTATAACATATTTCATGGACTGGTAATCATTTCATGATTAATTAAAGTAAACGAAACAAAATTATGTTTATTTTTTATACTTTTTGTGAAAAAAACACAAATACACATGCAAAACACATGAAACAGCCATTGTTTTTTAGAGATAAAGGGTGCAGTCTCCAGCCACCAAAGCAATATCCATATATTAACACTTAATATGTAGGCTACCTCTTCTGTCTTTTCAGCAAAACGAATCAGCGAGTGAGACATTTAGCATTCAAAATGAAAAATCCGACTCGCGGATCAGATTTCCGTCACGTGCATACTTTAAATGTCTCTAATAGGCTACTGATATTAATACTCATAATTATACATTTACCTTAATATTCCTGTCAACCTCTCACATCCATACCTGTGGCGGTTGGCTCGTGAAATAATCCCGTCTATACCTTCCCCTCCCTCTCGCGCATGGTGCCTCTCGCGTCACATCTCTCTGTCTATCACCTGCACCTCACCTGAAGACACTACCGTAATGTCTGTGTGCGCGGCGCAGGAGGATCGTGTTTCCAGGAGCATCAAGTGGCAACAGAGCCTGCCCCTTTTGGGGTGTCTCGAATTTAAATCCCTAGATCATAGCAATACAAACTCCAATTTGTTAGTTTTGTTTATTCAGTGTAATGTGTGTCGAAAACCTGTCAAATTTCCTATCTTATCTAGTGTTATATCAGTTGATTATTATGTGTAACTAAATAAAGTCTGCACTCATGGACAGATTATAAAATATCAGGCAACTGGGACACATGCACGCTCACAAATATAAATGAACAGAAAAATAAAAATAAAAGTTTAAATGACTTGTTATTGACTATTGTGCATTATGTTATTGGTTATTGGAGGCCATATTCTAAAGATTTTTTTATTATTTAATATATATATATTTAATATGGGTGTTACGAGATGTATCCATAGATCTAGTTTCTTAATTTTGTGCACAAGATTGATGCATTTAACTCCAAAATCTTTTCTTTTTTTTTAAATCTACCCGGGGGAGCATGCCCCATACAAGTAGAGAGGTCCACCCCCCACTTAAAACATGTTCACATGGATATGATACTAAATATATTTGTACACTTTTTATATAGTAATGTATATAGTATGTAAATTACCTTCTAGTTTGGTAGTAAATTGGTCTAGTGTAGATACTTTTAATTCATTATTTACATTTAATGTTGTGTGATCTTTGGATACTCTATTGATATATATATATATATATTTTTTTTTTAATATATATTGTCGGGCTGGCTTAGCCCCTGATGTTACTAGATCAAGGCAACACCCTTGTAAAGTTCCCCCAACAATTGGTCATGGTGTCTTTGTAGTAGCTTTGGATGTTTTTGTGGTTGTTTAAGGTCTCTTTGTAGTCTTTTATCATCACTTCCAGTCGCTCTTGTCTTTTTGTTGTCATTCGACTTATAAATGTTAACTATCACTTTATAAAAGGATCTGATACAAACAATCCATCTTCTTTCCTCCCATTGCCCGCCCCGGTATAGACCAGGGATCTTAAACATAAGTATTTCTGCTAATTCCTATCCCAATGCAATAGAAAACGGTGAGGATTTTGAACTTAAAGGCTTAAGAATACAGTCAGGCTTAAAATCTCAAGTTTATTTTGGGAATTTGGATCAGATGAAAAGGCCACGGGGGCATATAGTAGGCCATGAAACATCTTCATGTTATGTGTGGCAAGTTAAAATGATTTCTATATGTCTGTAAACACAGGCCAATCAAATCTCTAGTGATATAACTAATGTATTTTTGACATGACAAAAGGCCAGGTGAAACCACAGCGATCACTCCCTGAGCTCAGTGTTTTTGGAGAGGACAGAAATAGACGCTTCATATTTTATTTAGAAGACAGCCGACAGACTGCCAAACCTGAGCTGACAGTTATGTGCTGCACGTAATTAAAGAAGGGTGAAAAAAATAATTTTAAGTAGATAGAGCTCTTGAGTACAGAGGCAATTTGGAGATAAACTGGACTCTGGAAAAGGAGGATGAATTTGAAATGTTCTTTTTTGATGTACTCTTATTTTTCAACAGATAGGACATGATGTGTGATTTACCACTAATCCCAGATTGCATTTACTCTCATTTGGGTTGTGTGGCTTTAGCATCTCCTTTAGTATTTTAATTTCTGTTCAAGAGACAGTATGCAGGCCGAGGGATACGAACATCATGACATAAAAGACTCCACTGATTTAGCATTGTACATAACATTGTCAGACTTACTATAGACAGTCGAGGGGAAACAAGAGCAGAGAAAGCAGAGATATCATCATTTTCATTGTGGGGGAAATGTGCTGTTTACCCACAATAGTGGTTTGAACTATGCTAATAAGCGCTTATGTAGCAAATGACATAACTTGAGCAAGACTTCATTGACATGTCTTCATAGGGCCTCAAAAGCAACATTTACCAGCTGCTTTTTAGTCTTTACTCCATGTTTTTGTCTTTTTTTAGGACAATAAATGAATAACCTTACCTTTATATATAAGAGAACATGATCAGTCCTATCTCACTGCCTTCTTCCTCTGCTGCTCATTAGTTTTTTCAGCACTCGGTGTGATAAGAGGATTGAGTTACTCTCTCATTAAATGCTGCCAAAGCACACCAATGAATCACAGAGCAGTGGGGAAGAAGAAGATGAACCTTTTATTGTATCCTTAATGGGAAATGCAGGTGTTCACTCAGCTGTAACACAAAGTACAAAACACACACATGCACAGGACAGGACCTATACACATTAGGTCTGAATACATATACAATCACATGCATTTTTCTGAGCAAACAGGAAGTGCTGTGGGAACAGTGCTGACCTGTGTAAACCATATCTACACCTTTGACATTCTGCTACGTTGCTCAAGAAAAGGTTTGGTCAATTAATCAATTATCTCCATTTTCTGTCCTAGGACTAATCAAAACATCTTTAAGGTATGCATGAAAACTACCAAAAGGACAGCATACTGTGAAAACCGATACAAATTATATTTATTTAACCAAGTTTTATACAAACTTTGGATTCTATTATTCTGTAGTCTAGGACGCATTTCATTACTCAGATATGTCCTACTTCACAGTGCTCCTCTGAGAGCATGGCCCCTTGTGACAGCTCTGTAAATAACAAGAATAATCAGACATTTGGTATTTATAATGTACTTATAGAATAATTTAAAATGCAATGCAAAACCCTGCACACTAGTTACTGTTTTGACAAGACAAGTGGACAGCTGTCTCTCATTTTGCACGACTGAGATTTGTAACATCTGTGAAAAAAGTATAAATTCAACCTGGAAATCTGCCTGTTTGGAGAGAATAATAGAAAAAAACACAAATTAGAGCTTCAGTTCTTATCCTCAGTGCACTTTTCAGATTTAACCCTATAGTAGGGCTGCTCAATTAATCGTATTTTAATCGCCATTACGATTTTGGCTTGCAACGATTATGAAAACAACATAATCGAAATAAAACGATTTATTTCTTTTTTTATTGATTTTTCAGTTGAATTATACTTAAAGTTAAGGGTAATCAACTGTTAAAAACATACTGTTCACATTTATTTTTTCAATAAATTGAATTTTTTCAAAGTAAATGGATAATCGTTTTGGTTAATCGTGATATCAATTATTGACCCAAATAATCGAGATTATGATTTTTGCCATAATCGAGCAGCCCTACCCTACAGTAAGTATATCGAGATAAATAGGATTAAGGATCCCACAGTAATTTGTCGTCCTAATGGGCAGCAGAGGGAGCCAGACAACAGCTTTGAAATACACCATGAGCCTCTAAACACCACAGATCAGTTTGAGGTCACTCATGGTTTGATCTCTCTTATCCATGTGAGCCAATCTAAATTCAGTAAATCATGTTGAGTTTAAAACTGATGCTGGATCCGTTGCCCCTGGTCGTCCTCAGTGCTCTGGTTATCTTCTAGATATTTCTGAACCACTTAGACAGAAATATAGACAAAAATGGAGAGGGTCATGTTCCCCTGGGCTTCTATATGCGTCCATAAATCATGTAGACACAGGGTGATGATGACGTACTTAATTATTTTATTTTGATAAGATCCGCTTTCATAAAGATTCTTATAAGAAATGAGACAGAATGACATACTCTAAAATCTACAGAGACCACCACACCTTGGATCCTTGTGAACTACCAAGAAATGCAGAAAATATGACAAAATGTAAAAAATGGCCAATCATTATGCTGTCGCAGGCAATAATTGTCTAATCCAATAACATTATACTTGTGAAGTGGGTTAACATTTCTTGAGTTAAAAATAGAGCAATTACCCAGCATCCCTGCTTTTAACACTCCTCAGTGAAAGATGCGTCAGGATGTGTCAGGTTTATTTGTTTTGTTGAAATTAGTGGATATTAGTTCATATAAGTGGATTAGTCATACAGTTAGCTCTTTTTAAGAAACGGGACCTCAGGGGTTACACTTCTGAAAAGAGGCAGCCTGATGAGCTAATACTGAGAGGATTTTAAGCTAAATCAATTAGTTTGACTTTATGTATAACTTCCCAAAAATCACTTGTGTGAAAAAGTGGGACAGAGAGAAAGGAAGCTGTGAGCGGCAAAGGCAGTGGTTGAACTTTAATTATCCTAGTATCTGAAACGAGAGTCCACAGCGATGCAAAGTGCTCTGTGAAGCCTAACATTAAGAAAAAGCAGCATCTCTATTGCTTGTGGTAGAAACTGCGGGGGTCTTTGAGTTTAATCTGCTCTGCTCATTAACTCTTGCCACAAACTGAAGAGGGACTAAATCTTGCAGGAAATAAAAGTGTCACTAATGTCTATAGTTTTAAGGGGGGGGGGAGTATTGATGCAGGAGCAATGATTTGCTGATTAAACCATTAACTTATATTTAGAAAAGTGTCAGAGTTCTGCTCTCTTATCTGTCCAACACATTGAATGAAATAAAAGTGCAGCATAAGGGCTGACTGCACTGCAGACATGTGACAGGAGGACATAGAGGACAGGAAAGGAAATGTTCCTCAGTGACCTTCAGTCAGCCTTAAATGCAGGAAAGGAAATTACAATCAGCCAGCAGCCAAACTCTTGACCGATGGGCAGCCAGCCAGCAGTCACATTATCTGGAAATACTCTGAAAGCTATACTCTATACCTACACATACACTAGTACACTAAATTGCATCAATTCAAACCACAGTCAGTAGGCCTGTAATTGTTTTTGTGTTTAAAGGAATAATTCAACCACAAAACGATCATTTTCATACCTACCCCGTGTCACCTTGAAAACACTCACATGCTCCAATGGAGACCAGTGAATCCCCAAAATTTGCATTTTTATTATAACAATATTTAAAACAAATGAAAAAACATTGGATTAGAGCGATTTTTTTGAGTGTTTTGGTTATTGTCCTTATGGGAAGGAGTGAGATTATGACTGACGAGTAGAATATGAAAAATAAAAAGGAACATATTGACGGCATGTCTTGGTAATCCTCAATGGATTAAGTTTGGTCAATTCGATTTTTAAATCACATGATTACAAATGAACCGTCTCCACGACAACCGAGCAAATTCTATCTATTGAGGATCACAAGATTCACCTCCATAAAACAAGATTCACAAGAGAAATATTGAATCAAAATATCACAAGTTTTTTTACTTTAAGTTATTCGTCATGCTTCAAAACCATTATATCTCACTTTCATAACATAACTCAACAGTGTCTTTAATCAGAGCCTTGCTGTCTCCTAAATGCCCTAAAAATATATAATTGTTTTTTTAATGTCCTGTCAAACCACACAATTAACTCTTTTGGCTTTTACACAACAAAGACATGTTATTTAAGTACATTTCATATAAAGTACCCGAATCATGAAACAAACAACGCTGTGCCTGCAGCTCTAATGGAGCCCCAGGATTTTCCTTTTAAAAATGATGTTACCAATTGAACACTTTTCCTTTATAGACAGCACAGTAGAGATACACAGTGACAGGACAAGGGGATTGACATGCATGTGCCCACTTTATTAGATTTGACAGTTGTGTTGTGTGTTTGTGTCTAGTAGTCTTTTCAGTGTAACACTCACAAATCAGTGGCACATTTTTTTAAATGAAATAAACTTTTGATTTATGACAAAACAGGTTAAAATAGTGTCAGTATAGCTAATGAATTCCTGCTGATTTTGCCAGAGAATGAAGCTTGCTTGCTTCCTGCGTAGAGATAAAGGAGAAAGCAATTGAGAAAAGTGACAGACAAGCCCATAATTCCTCCGAGGACAAAATTGGAAGCCTGTGACAAAGATGACGGCGGTTCGGCTGCTTCAAGGACAGAGGAAAAAGTGAGGGGAGGGGTAAAGCTGCTCCGAGTAGCTCTGTAACAGAGTCTGATGGATATGTTGTGGGAAAGCAGCAAGGATCTCTTCGATGCATAAACAGTTAGTTGAACTTCTTTCAGGCGTTCATCACGATGTTTTGTTAGGATACTTTGCTGTCTCTCACAGCCTGAGTCAATATTTTTGCAATAAACCAACATAAGGCTGAACAGCAGCACAGATAATGTTTTAGCAGAATCTGACAACAATCTTTTGCTCTAAGTCTGCTCTCGTTAAGGTCAGAGGCTCGCAGGCAATCAATATTTGGCATTTACCTTTCAATCCATCGCTCTGGAGCCCAATCAGCCCGAGCAGCTGTCCTGATGCACCTGATGGCTCGAAGCAAAGCAGGGAGAGGAAAAGGGGGTGAAACGCTTCAGACATTATCTCTCTGTTTATCTGCAGCTGGAAAACAAGACATGGAAGCGAGGATAACATATGTTCTATAATTACAGTTACATCAAGGAGAGGACAAAAAGGATTACAGTCTCCTCCTTTATATCACAATAACTGAAACGTCCTCCAGTCGTCCCCGACAGAGACTGTAAGCTCTGATGACCCTCGGGAACAAAATGGCATCTATCTTTTTCTCATTAAACATCTAAGATCTCATAGATCTCTGTAGTCTAAAGAGAAGCTGAGAACAAGTGACAGTGTTCTTTGCAAACCAGGAAGACATCAATCATTCATATCCACCGGTAGAAAAAACAACAACAATATTTTCTTTGTGTGTTCAGTTATTGTTTGTGACACAGAGGTCTATTCATTATAGCTGCTGCTGCTGCAGTCCCAGCATGCACCTGTTCAGTCAGCCATTCAGTGTGTGTGAGCTGCAGAGTTGGATAAAGAGGAGAGAATAATTGCAAAAACATGAGGGAAACAAAAAAAGGGAAAAGGAGCGTGCAGAGGATATTTTTCTATATATTTATATCATCATGTACCGCCTTTATTCTTCCGTGTACTGCACAATAATTTCCCTTGAGCTAAATTAGGTTTTCGTTAAATATTTTCTTTAGAGAGTTGGATAAAGCCTTGCTGCTAAATTCATCTCACGGTAGTGCAGCAAAACAATTCCAACACGTACCAAAACACACTGTTTTCCAATAGACTTTATTGAAAAAGGAATGTATCCTGGCCTTGTGTGAAAGTGCGTGAAACCTGCATTCGTTCTAATGGAGCGGTAGGGAGCGACTTACTGGTTGCACAAAGAAGTCAGATTGTATAGAAGTCTATATGTAGATTTATTACCTCATTTGACATTTTCTAATGAGTTTACGGTCTCAGTCGCTGGCTTAAAGCCTTTAGGATTTTCATTTGATGCATTATGATCACATCTAGTGAAATAGGCAATAGCCAAGACACTTCCAATGGCACTTTCAAGGCCAAACGATTTTTCTTGTATAAGCACGCAACATCAAATATTTCCCTTTGTATAATGTTCTTTCAACCCTTGAAGGTTATTTATCTGTCAAATATTCACAGAACCTAGAAGAGATGGTTATATATACATGACGTCACCCCATTGTGAAGCCTGATATCCAGTTCTTATAAAACATCTAAGGTCTCTTCAGAATTTTGAAGTTGTTCATGTAATTATTATGTCAGTACACAACAGTAGCATGATAAGTGAAGGTTATTTGAGTCTTTGTCCAGCTCTTTGAGGGTTTCTTAGACAAAACAGCAGAAGGCCAGCTCGAGGCCTCTCTTTAAGGCCATCAAGAGGTTACTCTCCCCCCTGGACCCCCACCCCCCTCCAATCTTACCCCAACCATGACAATGAAGTAGAGCCAGAAGGACAAACAGAGGACAGTAAGTCTACAGACAAACCTTCTTTCTATGTTTTTCCACAAACAACACTAAAGATTCAGCTTGTTTTATTTGTACTGTACTATTATGTAATGTTACAAAGGCTCAACATTGTGAATAGCTGTAAACAAATGTTTCTCATCTTGTTCTGTTAGCCTTTGTTGACGACGGATAAAGAAACAAACTCCTCTGCTCACCAGGACACAGAAGCCTACAATATCATGAGTGTGTGTGTTTGCACATGTACACACTAACACATATAATCCTCTCCATCATGCACGCGTCTCGCCTCTCCTCGCAGAGGCACAGACTGTTCTCACATGTACCCTAATACTCCCCAATGACTCATCTAAAATAACAGGAGAGGCATATCCAAATAGATATTAATACCCTCATGAAAATAAACGGTGGAGCCCGGCAGAAATAAACACTGTTCAGCGAGCTCGGTCTGTGGGCCGCTCCTCTGCTCCTACTGATACAACTACATACCTAACACAACCATGGGAGATCAGGCTGAAGTGACCAAGCAGCTCTTTAGGATACCACAAGGTTGTCTGATGAATATGGGTGCTGCTTTCACCGGGCAATACACTTGGACAGATATGTGCCAGCAGTTATACCCGGGGCAAGATGAGTGAAAGAGGAGACCGGGCCAGACCAACAACCACAAAGAGACACAAAATGACCACAAAGAGACACAAAGCATCTAGAAAAGACATACATTGACTTCAATGAGACACAAAAGGATTTACAACCACTATGAAAACGTGCAAACATACGCAAAATTACCACAAAAAGACTAAAGGTAACGTTATGAAAGTATATACCACACATCCTAACTGAGCCAATAACCTTTCATGCACATTTGACAAAATGTAAAACAGAAAGAAAATCTTAAACCAAGGTTCTTTTCTAGCTTTGTCCATACCTTTTAATCACATATTCATTCTCATTCAATCCCATGATTCTTAGGAAGAATTAGTTATTATGGTCATTTACGCAAACTCAATTGTGCAATGCAGAAAAAGTGGACGAGTAAGACCTCGAGTTAAAATGTTCACAATATAAAAAAAAATGGATTGTTTCAATGCTCACTCTAGAAATTACGTCAACAATATTTGATGATAAAACATTTTGAGCTGTAACTGGTTGATTTTTTTCAACAAAAAAAAAAACTGCTCGGCATATTCATTATGCTAATGATAAATATGAGAATAAAAACTTGATTTATTTTCAGCTGGAATTGATCAACTGAAGATTACAATCAGTAAAGTATGTGGACAGGCAGACTTGTTGACCCTTGACCTCTAATATTACACCTACTGTTAATGTTGTTGGTACACATAACTGAAATTAACTTGATGAGTTTTCAGATCTTTACTGGACATTTCCTCTCAAGATGCTTCACTCAAACTGAAAATAATGTTAGGTAAGTATATCACAGGTAAGCATAATATACCAACGCTGTATAATAAATATGATAATGTGTCAATGGTATGAGTCATCTCTGTTACAGCTCAGTTAAACAGTCAGGATGTGACTGCAGCAAACACACCAGTCACAGGTGCACACTGTAAGAATCATGGCAGCTGCAGCCTCATATGACGTGTGTGTGTGTGTGTGTGTGTGTGTGTGTGTGTGTGTGTGTGTGTGTGTGTGTGTGTGTGTGTGTGTGTGTGTGTGTGTGTGTGTGCGTGTGTGTGTGTGTGTGTGTGTGTGTGTGAGAGAGAGGGCATTCAGCAGCATCTGTTCCACACTCGGGTACACCTAACCGACAGCAGATGTCTTTGCATTCCAGTGTAACAAGTGTTTGTGTTTATTCATGCAGACTGCTGTGATTGGCAGAAATACTCGTTGACAGAGCAGGAAGTCCAGCTGTTTGTCTCTTACTCTCGCAATATATGTATGTTGGTTGTTGCTTAGGATTACTGCTATGGAACTTCACAACATGTCATGTGTGCCGCATTTCTATTCCTTATGAGGACAATAAAGTATATTGTAGTAGTGTATACAACATGACAGTACCATCAATATAGACTGAGGGAAACAGGAGCCGCTGCAGCAGCTTGTGGATTTGATATTAAAGCAGCAGGAATAGATTTTTCGGCCACTTGAGGGCGGCGGAAGAAACAGCAAATGTCTGTTTGCAGTTTGGTACTGGAGAGAAAATGAACAGTGGGGTTGCAAAAGCTTGTTCACTGAATACAAATACCTGAGTTGACACATCCTTAGTTAACCATTGCAAAAAAGGTGTTGCCATGAATATAAAAAGGTATAAGCAAACTAATGATATAATCTCTCTTGTGGCATTAACATTAAATATATGTTCAAAACAATATGTTAACCCTCCTGTTGTCTTCGGGTCAAATCTGACCGATGTACTACTTTCATCAAACATAACTTTTTTGTTTTACATTCGATTGCATTAAGGCTTTATGATATCCTTCACAGTAGACATTTGATCATATAAATTGCTGTTCACCACTTTCATTGAATTTTAGTCAACTTTGACTAAAAAAATGACTGCCATAAAGAAAAGGAATCAGCAACCATCCGGATCAGATAAAACACACACAAACACCCACCCACACACACACACACACACACACACACACACACACACACACACACACACACACACACACACACACACACACACACACACACACACAGAACAATTTGACACATTTCCCGCTCTTATGTGCCCATCCCCCCACATGGATCACACCTGGCACACGCAATACATGTTCAGTGTCTATTCTTTGTATATTTACTGCAGTTTTTCTTGTATACCAGTAGTCTGATACAATATGTACAGTTTGAAAGGGTGTTAAATAAAATTTGGTGTTGATTAATGTTTTTTTTTGTTAATGTAATAGCAGTTAAAACAGGACCAGTCAAATTTGACCGCGAACACCAAAGTAAGAGGGGGGGGAACGAAGACAATAGAAGGGTTAGAACGTTTGTTTTCAAACTGAAGTTAAAAGAGATACAATTTCCATCTTATTCCTTTTCAAAAAAATACCAGATGACCAAAACAAGAATTTAACAAATACAATTATATAGTTTAAATTATACCAAAAAAACACACACAGTGTCTCCATGTATATTTTGTAATTGTTGTCTTTTGCGGTACTTTATTGTGTGTATCCGTGACACTGTACTTGTATGTATTTGTCCTATAGCTAATTGCTCAATTTAAAAATAAAAATAAGTAGTCCAACCCTGATTTCCACACAATTAGTTTTCCAACGGTGATAGCACACTCAGAGATAAATTGTAGAGATGGCGTTTTATGTTTCTTGTAGTATTGTGATTAGCCTACTCTTCAGTCTTATTCCTGTTCTTCTTGCCTCAGCAGCAGATCTGCAGTGCTGACGAGCCGCAGACAAACATCGGTCTGACAGGAATCATCGCTGCGTCCTCTGCCGCCCACCTACTGAAGGATCAATAGCTAAAGTTAGCACTAAAAAAGCATCTGTGAGCAGTCAAACCGCCGAATCACATCACTTTGATGCTGCTGTGTATATTGGCTTTTTACTGCTTACATATACCTTTTTGTAGCAGACACAGTATGTGGCTGTAAAAGCATTGTCAAATAAACTCTTGTGATTTAATTGAATGCATTTGGAAATGAACATAAAGATGGAAATTGGTAATGATACAGGAAGCAAAATCAGCATCGACATTATTGTAAAAGAAAAAGATTGTTTAGACCTATAAAGAATGCCTTGAGTGTTACTCGTTTTAATAACAGCAACTATGTGAAGGCAAAGCTCTGAATCAATAAAGCATTTTATATTGTGATTATAAAGATTCGTTATGGCACGTCATTGGACACATATTTCAGGGCCTTTTTTAAGGTCCTCGATCAATTCAAATATGTATTCTGCTTGTTCTTACTTTATTGTGATATATGAGAGTTGCAGAAATACTCCTGAATGTATCAGCACAATTTTTGTTTGAAAACAATTAAGGTCCATTGTGTAACATGAAACACAAGTGTGATGTGGAAACTTGAATTTGCGGTGCAAATACACTTTGAGTGGGCTGTTCGAGGACATTCAGAGACATCTTGTGTCTAGTTTAACTTGTACAATATTACATTTATAGATTCTGGATTTTCCAACGAGAGAAAGGGAGATTTTCAAGAATCTTAGGAAGCAGTTAATTCAACACAAATTATTTTCCAAGCAGAGTACTTTTGGATCTCTTAAAACATGAGGGGACTCTTTAGGAGGATAGGGTGAATGTGCAAAGATAGATCCTCAGGTGGAGCGCAACAATCTGGATCAGCCTCTCCTGAGAACAGATGGCAGCGATATTTCCCTCTAAGTGGTGCTGGCAGCATGCTGACACTATAATCTATTTTAGCGGGCAGACGGGAAGGACAGCACACTGTAAACCATGAGCACAGCGTTCATGGAAGCAGCACTGTGCACACACACTTTCTATAAAATACAGGAATAGGTGGTGCTGCAGAATATTTTTGGTCAACGCTTCCTCCACCCACACAACTTATGTCATGTTTAGGCAGTGAATGCAGCACGAAACAGGAAAGCATTCTGCATTCTATGTATTTCTGTCTTCAATGTGATGTCAAACAGCAAATGACAACAAATCAGATTTCATCAGAAGATTTATTAGACTGAATCTAACACGGTAAAGATGCTGAGATAAAAAGAGAATTGGATCATTTCGGCTGGAATTGCCAATATGTGTCTTTTGAGTCTGTCATCCAGAGCCATTCTTCGGTCATAATTCTTAGATCTCCCATATTGTCTCTGTGAATTGGGAAAAGTGATATAAACCAGAGCAGAGGGTACACATCAAGACATATTGGCTCAGCAGATGGCAGGCTGTTGTTAAACGACAGACATGTTCACAATATTAGAAAAGGATTGCTCGGTGATGTCACATTAAATATATTGAGCTCCCAGCAAGTGAAACATAGTCCCAGAATAAATCCTCTAATGGAAGTTGTATTGGAACAATTCATCATAATGTACTGCATGTTGACATTTCTTGTAACAAACCCGTAACTTTCCTAATCAGATCTAATTGAGGTAAAGCAGTTGTAATTAATTACCATCCAGCATAATGTGTATTGATGCAGCACTCAGGTTGCTCATTTTAATTGGCATTAAAATATGGACACTGGGAAGGTAGTAGGTACCTATAATCTGCTTTACTTTTAAAGGACTGCACATTCCTTTCTTAGCGAACCAACTGGTTAGTTATAACGGTGATTTTTTTGGACCAGAGAAATGACTCCCACCTTCATCTAGATTGAGAGACCTGATCTGGGGTCTGTCAGTGTTCATCTTCCAATAACTCCGATCAGGGGGGCCGACTAAATCAAGTCGCATCTGTGAGGCCTCCTTTATACTCTCGCCCCGTCGGTAGGCTACTTAATGCAGGGTGATACTGCTTTACACACATATTGTGAGAGCGGATAACATAGAAAATTGAGTTGAGGGGGTGAAAGCAAACAACATAGGAGCAACTAGGAGAATATAAAAAATTATACAACGTAAATATGTTTTTTTCTGCTTATTCTTCAAGGTAGATGAGAAGCATGTGTCACACAGTAAGACTGCTTGTAACCTTTTAACGCTTACTCTGAAACTAAATGCTGAATTGCAGTTGGATTGTAAGTGTTTTCCTTTTATTCAAATTATATTATGAAGCACTTTTGAATGTTGATTTTTTAACTCAAATTCTTTATTGTATATTTCTATTATATATTCAAAATTCATCACTTAAACAATCTGTGTCCCTTGAATTATTTTTAGACATTGTGGCAGTGTTTCATGAAAAAAGGTGAGATTACAGAATCATGCTTAAGGAGCCTCTGCATTACGGACGAGATCACATTTCATTAGTGCTTTTTCGTCTAGTTCTGCCTTCAGAGAGCAGAGGGATGTCTGAACTGAAGTGATACGCCTAGCCGAAATACTGTGACCTTCTGAAATCCTAAATGGAAACACTATGCTCATCTCTGTAGGTCACTGAGAGGTTAATGGAGGTGCAGTCCTGAGAGGAGACACGCTGCACAGCGCCAGTGAGACATGGCAGGCCAAGGAAACTCCTCAAGCTGAATGTGATAAGAAAACCTGTTTTGGTAGGCTTGTGCTGAGAGTTGAACACTGGTCCTCAAATCTCTGTGGCTATTCTTGTAAAGTGTGATATATCTGCTTTCCTTAGGAGTCCTGAGTTTGAACTGTTGTTGTGCATTGGTTGTGCGGGTTTGAAGGGTGTGAATGTTGATCGGAATAAACAATGAACTGATGCTGCAAAATAACAACTAATAAGTCCAACTTCAGAAGATGGTATTGTTTTCGCGCAGTTTTCATGGGCCTTAAAGGAATACTTTTAGGAAATACAAACATTGGTACTCTGCTAAACGGGAAGCTACGGCCAGCTAACATTTACATTACGAGAAAGACTGGAAACAGGGAAACAGCTAGAGAGGTAAGCTAGATGTTACCCCTGTTTACAGACATCATGCTAAGCTATGCTAGCCAGCTGCTGGTGATAGCTTTATATTTAAAAACACAAACATTGGTTGCATGGATCGATCTTCTCTTAGGACAATATGTATGGAAGCAAAAGTCTGCCCTAAAATGTAAAGCTATTACTTTAAAAACTCAGTCAAAACTTTGTCTAAAATGTAATACCTTTTTTAATTCCTTAAAACCTGACCTCTCGAAAGTTAGTTTGCAATCAAAAGCTGCCCTCTCGTTCAATAACAAATCAAATAATTCTGACAGTCGGTCAATGTAAAAATAAAGGGTGCAACTACTGCGCTGCTTTATGAGAAATGTTTTACCGCAAATGTTTTACGCAGACTCTTAAACATGATGTGTAGATAAGCAAGTTTTATTCTGAAGGAAAAGTTGCCTTTGCAAAACGAAATTCTGAAGATGAATAAACCTCATTAGATCACTTAGCTTAGACAATACTTCTCTAAAAGTAGACTTCAAGGCCATTTGACAGTATTTACCAGATGCACTCTGGGAACACAGATCGTCCTTTCACTGCTGCATCCTAAGAGGCTGCCCTTGAAGTCAGTTTTTTTTCAAGTTCAATGAAGAGTAGAAGGACATCTGAATCCTATCCTGCAGAAGTAGCATGTTCATTTTCAGATAAATAATGTAAGATTAGATGAGTTGTGTTTTGCCATTCACATCCCCTTAAATGAGCACAATAAATCATAAAAACTGTATCAGAGCAACACACCCATTTTTCCTCTTTTTATTCAGTGATAAATAATTTCCTATGATCATAGGCTTTATGTGAAGACATCCGATCAAGGCAAGAGACAACTTGTGGGCACACATTGCCACCATTAGAAAATAATAGCAGAAACAAAAACAATGAGGTAAGAAGTTCTCTCTTTTTTATACATTTGTGGTGCTTCTATGTTACCTATACTGTCCAACGCACAGTGCTTCCTAATGCAGAGATCCTGCCTTTTGAGTGGCTGTACATTATTAAACAAAAACAGGTCATGGCACAATACGGACCGACCGAGACGGGAGGGGGGGGGGCACTGCAGAGTGTCGCAGCCGTACATTTCATCAGACTGAGAGGGAGAGAAGCTGAGCAGGAAACAGAAGTATGAAACAAACTGTAAAGACTTTGCAACAGAGCTCCGTGATTGCACACACACACACACACAAAATGAAGCATTACGAAATGAAAAATAATAGTTTGTTGCTGAAAATGTACAGTATACAGACAAGTGTGTGTGTGTGTGTGTGTGTGTGTGTGTGTTCACAGACCTCAAAAGGAGCAGCCTGAGGCCCAGCCCCATGGACCTGACCTGCAGTCCCTGTGGCTCCACAAGACAAAAAAAAGCTCCTGGCTCGCTTCCTTCCTGTCCAACATTAAAAAGGAGAATACCACCAATTGCCATGATTCGCTTGTGTTATTTTCAACTTTATCTTCTATTTATAAAAAGTCAATACTGTCTGCTACAATTAGTGTTATACAAGGTCATCTCTACCCTTCTAAAATGTAACACCACAGCGATGCAATACTCTACTTTGTGGTCATGTTTAACAGAATCATTACAACAAATACAAGAGTTGTCTTTCTATTCAGATGATCCTTTTCTAAATGCACAGTTTTTCTAGTTATTGGCCAAGATGTTTGCTAGGTCATCCATTGAGTGGCATTCTCCTTTACATTACTCGCCCTCCCGTCTGCGGCCCGGGGGGGGGGGCCCTACGCTGCTACCTGCTCCTGAGCTGCAGCTGGTGGGAGCCTGAGAGGCGGCAGACCTGCCCCCCCCTCTCAGACCTGCCCCCCCCTCTCATCCACAGCAGACAGCTGCGCTCACAGCTGCTCAGCCCAGCCGCACACCTGGGGCCTCGGGAAGTGGTGTGCGAGAATAAACCCTGCTCTAAAGCCAAGCTGGCAAAAAAACGACCCTCAAAGACTCAGCTCAGTGAGCCTCAATAACACTCAAGCTACTTAAGTGAAAAGGCGGCGGAGGTTGGAAGGAAAAACAAACAAAACGAGAACACAAAATGTACAAAAACAAAACAACAGAAATAGCTAAGAGGAGCCAAAAATAGCATCCGGAGCAGTCGTGACGGCGCGGGTGTGTGCTGAGGGCGCTGCAGCGGGCGACCGGGCGAGGTCCTCAAGAAATGGGTGCCAGCATCGGGACCGCAGTTGCCATGACAGCAGCACATTAAGCACCCTCTTCCAACAGAACAACAACAGAGATGGCCATATTTTAAATCAACAGTGGCAGGGTGCTGCAGCAGCCTCTCTCGCCCTCTCTCCCTCTCCTCCACCCTATTGTGTCCATGTCGCCTCTTTTAGTCTTTTTGTTCGTTAGATACTCCGTGGTGCTGCGGTCCCTTGACACAAAATCAAAGACTTCCCTGTGTCGGGCTTTTAGCCAGAGTTTGTTGTTCTTAATTTTCAGTCATTGTGTTTTTTGTAAATCCCGTAACATTTTCAGAGCCTCGTGTGTCAGTCCAGAGGCGGGCGGGGTGCAGTCCTCAGCCTGGGAGGCAGACTTTGCCGGCAAACAGAAGTCCCACTATGGTGAAGAAGATGGAGAGGACAAAGAGCACGTACGAGGAGCCCACCACCGTGTTGTTGGGCAGCTTGTACGGCTGCCCCCCCACCTCGTTGATATAGAAGCCTATGGGGAAGATGAGCGCCGCCATGCAGAACAGGATCACTGAAAGGAAGGAGAGGGGAGATGTTAGTTTACTGTTCCCCTAATCATAAAATATCTGCACAGAGACATCATTTTACTGGCCAGGTGTTTAAACATTTAGATTCATCTCAAGGACAGACTCATAAGCTGGAGAGTAAATACATAAAGGACACAGAAACTTAAACCTCAGTTATCCTTGAAGCCTTTGTTCTCCACACAAGAAGCGACTAACTCACTCACCTTGAGCAGGAAGCATAAGCTGCTCAAATTGAATTCAATTTTAACGAGTTAATTAGAGACCTACAATAGGGCCTTTCAAAAGGCTCTAAAGGGGCAATTACACAGAGGGGGCTCATAGTAGCACCATGACAGGGGGGCACTTTGTGTTTTAGGAAGACTCACAGTGTGACAAACTGTTTCTGTTAAAAAGCATTTATGTAACTTCTTTGTGTCAACATTTCATTAAAAGTTAGCTTAAGGCTTGTACATTACTCTGACAAAAATAATAGAAATATAATAGTTGATGTGATTTAGAAACTGTATTTGTCCTTCTTTTTCAATGGCACATTATTTCTGACAGTAAATGAAGGCCGCATTCCTCCACAGTAAAAATGTTTTTGCACATCTCTGAAAAGCGTCTATCAGCTAGATGATTTAATTTCAGCTCTGATGTTAGTGAAGTGAAGCTTTTATGTGGCTTTAGGCAATTTCTTTTTGCGCGACTATCATTATCAAGTGCCATCCTTGAGCTCACCACATATTTGCAGAACCTTGACACCACATGAATGCAGCATCTGTGTCAGTAAATGTTTCTGCAGAACCATAAATAACTTCTCTATAGCAACCTGTGCAAAATGTCTCTACAAGCTTAAAAGGTGTTCAGGCTCTCTGACAGCCACACACAGCTCTGTTTACATACTCACTGCAAGTTAGTTCTGTCCCACAGCTACCACTAAATGTAACACAGTAAGAATTTTTATTTACCGATAGAAACATTTAGTAATGACACAATTGCATTATATTAAAAACGTATTGTCCATTTAGGTTGTGTTCCTTTGACCTTCTTTGGTTATTCACAATAACAATGCATTGTCAGACTCACAATGGCTGTCGATTCGATTCCTACCATATGTTTTATTCCATGAATTCTTCTTTTTCATTGAATCCTTGTAACTACATTACGCAGAATGCAATTCCATTGATGATGACAGATTGGTCTGAGATTCAGTTGTGTTATAATAGTGGTAAATAAAGTAAGCCTCAAGCTCAGAGGACTATCAGGCTACAGACGTCTCACTTTACAACTTTTACTCGACTTGAGTGACATCACTTGAGGCAATTAACCAGATTTCAGGCAGCTTCCTCTGGAGCTACAAAAGGATTTAAGAAAGCCTTTTTATTTTGTTGAATGAAGTAGCACTCTGCAGGAGTTCCCTTTAGCCACATTTTTAATTGGCTATGTACAAGTACGCATGTGCATGAAGAGGAGAAGTTCCCCTCTGAAGAACCTCAGCACAGCAGGCTCACAGCTGCAGAGAAAGCAGAGGTCAGGGGTCACATCATTAGTCTTATCACACGGTCAGGATGAAGTGATTGGATAACAAAGTTGTCACTAATTAGAATCTCCCTTTTCATTCTGTTTCCTTTGAAGATGTTAAAACTGAAGCTTTGGGTCCACCTCTGAGTCTCCTTCTGTAACCCCGTGGTGTTAAACTGTAACTGTTTGGTATCACAGAACAATGGCTCCGCAGAATTCGAAAAATAGCTTTAGGTGCCTAAAAATAACTTGTTATTGTTGCATTCAAAGCACAGTGAAATATTTGATCAGCATTTCATCCTGGACTGTCTGTAGTAGCAGGGTTGGGCCTATGAGGGGGGTTGGACTCACTATATGTCACTGTGTACTCGGCATACATTATCAACCATCTTGGTTTCAAGCCCCTTGTTCTCCAACAAAAAGTGTGAAAGACTTTCAAAGTAAACTGAGGATATGTCGAGTTATTTTGGTTTCCTGCAAAGTGTGTAATACATTTTGATGAAAGCTCATGAAGCCGTTTTTAGCTTTCTCTCCTTTTCCAATTAGAGAAACTGTTCAGTACCTGAGGGATGACTTCTCTCAGCCTCAAAAATCTCACTGATGTTGCTTTAATCAGATTTGAAGTCTCTTGCAGCTGGAGGAGACCGTAGCACTGGGATTACCAAAATACATTTTTGGGCTGTCAATTAGGGCTGCACGATTTTGGGAAAAAAAATCTAATTGCGATTTTACTGACAAATATTGCGATTGCGATTTGCGATATTTGTTTTTAAGCGACCCAACGGAAGTTTATTGTAAAATGCGGCCATAACTCCGGCTAGGAAGGTCGTATCAACGTGCTCCCGTCTCTAGCACCCCCGCAGCCCGAGCTACGAGTGAAAGAACTAAACTTACATGAAACTTCCGTTCGGTTGCTTTAAAGTCAAGCTTCAGTTTAAGATTCACCCTGTAATAGATGTAAAACATGTGATGGAGCATTACTAACCTGACTCCACCAAACCATCTAGGAAAGCTCCACTGGAAGCCATTTGGAAAGGGCAGGCACTTTCAAAAGCACTTGGCAGGTGATTGGATCAATCTGTCTATCACCTTCTATCATGGGCCACTTCTGATTGATTAACAATGGCTGGTACATGTGGAGCACAGCACTTCTGATTGGTGTGGATGACTGACACACAAGAAGAAAAAAAAAAAATTGTAAACAATTTTTTTTTTTTCTTTTTTTTTTTTTTAAATCAAAAAAGAAAAAAATCGCAGGCTTTGTGATTTGATGATCGCATCATTTAAAATCGTGATTTCGATTTAAAATCGATTCATCGTTCAGCCCTACTGTCAATCAGTGTCTACAAATGACGATATGGATAGTGGGATGGCATTAAAGCCCCTTTCACACTGTCCCGGAATTGACACTCGATGGACACAAGATAAAGGAAATGTTCAAATTCGGCTCTGATCGTAGCAACATCGGGCCATTCGTGAGGGCATCTTAAGCCATCGTATGACCGCCGGTGGAGTTTCTCAGGCTCCAGCAGCAACTTTGTGAGCGGCAACTTCGTAAGGCACTCGTGAGGGCATCTTGTCAAATCGTGTCATCTTCGTGTTATCATCGGTGCCATCGGGCATTCACCGTCACTCTGATCGGGGCGAATGCCCGATGGCACTGATGATAACAAGATGCCCTCACGATGGCCTTACCAAGGGCAAAATTGACACACGAATTCAACACGAAAATGAACCTTTGCAAGGTCCTTCGGCAATTTTTTGGCATGCCAAAGATGTTGCCACCGCTCACGAAGTTGCTGCCGGAGCCTGAGAAACTCCACCGGCGTCATACGATGGCTTAAGATGCCCTCACGAATGGCCCGATGTTGTTACGATCAGAGCCGAATTTGAACCTTTCTTTTATCGTGTGTCCATCTGGTTGTTAATTGCACAACAAAATCATGAAAACATATTATGTAAATAACCCAATTTGAACTGAAAAGGATATAATATATTATTTTGAAGGCAACCTGGAAGAAGTTGTTGATGCTATGGAAACAACATGACGGAGAAAACTTAATTATCTTCGACATATAAAGACGGATAAAGTAAAGAACAAAGTCTGAAAATATCAGTACAGTATCATAGTACTTTAACATAATTGTTTGTGTTACTTTTGTTGCAGTTGTATGTCTTAAATGTAATGTAAATGTTGCTTTCGTGTGTGGTTCGGGGCCATTTTCGTGCGAAATTCACAATTCAATATTTGTGTGTTCATCGGGTGTACATTTCGGGACAGTGTGACAGTATGTCTCACAATACATATGACAAATTGCCCCCATATTTAATCTGAATACCATTGTGTTAGGAAAATACTGAATGTACTCTTCTAATATCAGAGTATAACAAAGGCCCTACGTAGCTGTGTACGTAACCGGATGTATGATTACCTAGAAGAGCGTCAGGACAAACTGTTTTAGGCATATGATAGTTATGTGACAACGATTAACATGATGATTCAGCCCCTACAGATAGATAGGCATATGACTGTCATGTGTATTGCTTACGTGGGCCTTAGCCAGTATTCTTGCATCTTGTGACTATGATATACCCTCTCTTGTATTTAAGGCAGGTGAAGGACACTGTTCTGGGAACTATTTGTCCCATGCACCTCTGTGCGTGATGACTACTTCCATTCTTGCAAGGATAATAAATACATGTATCCTGATATTGAAGCTCAAGCCGGTGACGAGTGATATTTTCAAACACATTGTGATATCCATGCAGCTATTTAAACAAATCCCTGACATTTAAACCATTACATTAGGTAAAGCTGCACCACACACAAGCTAATATTTAAGCTGTTTTTGCCTGCTGTTAATCTATTAGGGGGGCGAGATTGCAAAGGGATACGGTAAGCTAAACTTTGGCCAGAAATACATGGCTCAGCATTTCTCCTGCAAGCTTCACCAGAGAGTTAATTAAAGTGCACATCACGGTTCACTGCTTCTCTTAAAAGCCTGAACTGATGACACACGGCGCCTCGCTAACCTGCTGCTGATCGAATTACAGCAATTTAGCTAATGGACTAATAACGTATAGCTACTAATGTTTAGTACAGAAATAACCTTTGAACTTAAATAATTGGGTTGAACTATTTATACGATACTTTGAACTCATTAATAATTCATCCTTTTTCATGTTTAAAATGTTCTGTTTCCACCTTTCTAAATGTAAGGATTTGCTGCTTTCTTCGTATGATGTGATAGTCAATATTTTTGCATGTTTGTGTTTATGGAAGCCAAACATACAGTATTTATTTTCTCATTAAATAACTAATGAGGTATTCAACACAAGGAGATACACATACAGTGTAATAAAGGGAGTATACATGTTATTTATCAACTCAAAAGAGTGGATTAATGTTAAGCTACTCTTCAAATCAAGATGGACTAACAATGTGATCGATGGACTGGATACAGGTGTATGTGGCTCCAATCAATACCTAATTATTTATATATTGTAATTTCCACTGCAGTAAATGTTAATGTACTGTAAACATTGTATTCATTTTAACTCCACTCCCAGTCCCCCTCCTACAGATGACTCTCACACCTTAGGGAAACACTGCTGGTGTGAGTGTGTGTTTGTGTGTGTGTAGCGACACAGAGGCGAGTCTGTGCTGGACGTACAAAGCTCTCCATTCAGGAGGCGGTGGCCTGGAGTTCCACAACAGACGGCCCACCTTCCCTCAACCTTCATCCCCTGGTTACCCTGAATGCACCAACCTGTCTCCTTAAATCCAACCTCACTTTTTTCTTCGTCTCTCCATGTCCATTTTTGTCTTTACCTTGGCTCTCAGCCCTGCACAAGGATTAATTTTCCACTCAACTCGGCTTCTTTACTCAACTCTTCCTAAGCCCCAAGCCGTTTCCTCACATGACCTTTTACCCGCTCACTCTGCTGGGCCGAAGGCAGAGAGGTGTTCGCATGCTGATACAAATTTAGCAACATCGCAAGGGACAGAATGTCATTTCAAAGTCAAATGTTGCCATTTCTTCCAATTTAAACAGACTTGTGACATAACAGAGTATCCCAGGTTGACCGTCAGCGGCTACAACTTAGGCTAACAGGGGTCCTACAACAAAATTAAGAGATTACTTTTTGTTTCTCAACAAACCAAGCTTCTTCTACCTTGTTCCTTAAATATATAAAATCCCCCCAGCACTATTTCCTGACAATCATCAATTTGCTTTAAACCTATTAAAAAGCATAACAACAATAAACCTCTTCTGTCTAATGTGGCCAACTGAAGCTTAATAAGGGGACAAGGGTGACAATGGCTCACAGTTTCCATGGCAACAGCCTTACTTCCCTTTAAGCGTGATGGTAAAACAATGACTTAACGGCATCCAATTTAGATGTGATACAGATTTGTGCTTATTGGAAAGACGGACCAGTTTGTGGAGAAAGTGGTGATTCATTGGGAGTTTGCAAGTGATTAGGGAGCGCTGATTCTGAGTCTGCATTTGGCCCGGCAGGCTTAGAAAATAATCTTGACGAAAGCACTGAGTGTTTGTTCAAATCAGCAGAACAAAAAAGTCAGTGTTCTGAAAAATGCACCCAGCTTTCGAACAATAATACAGAGCATTGTGGCTCCACGGGCCATCGCTCCATCTGTACTAGTGTGCTTCAGGCCGTCTCTTTCCTTAACTGAGCGGCCAATCAAACTCCACCCTCCCACACAGCCCAGCCGCTGTACATTAGATGGATGCTGAGTTATTATTGTGGCTGGAAGCGCATCCATCCACAGGAATCATGATCGGAAAATAAGCGGCGATGTTCGAGGCAAACAGGGAGAGAAGGCATTAGAGAGACGCTGTGGCACATACGCCACCCACTCGGGTATCCGAGGAGCTTCACATGACTCAATAAATCAGCTTCAGGGAGCCAGAGGAGCTGCTAAACTTGCAAGAAAAACACTCATGAATTTGCAAATGCATCTAAAACACACGGTGGTACAAAAAAACCCACACAGGTTTTGACGTGACTCCGAAACACAAACACACAACGGGTCCTGTATGAAGCCTCAAATGACATCTCACTCATTTTCATATTTCAATTAGCAATGCAAATCTGGGCCAATATTTCACTTCGTTTTTAAACTCATCGCCATTATTTCCTGCCCTTGAAAGACTAATGCTTATGACAAAGCTAAAGATGCAAGAGTGACTTTGGAAAGGTTATGCCATAAAAGATGCAGTGAGAAAGCTCCGAGGGCAAATGTGCTGACAGCCGATCTAGTAAAGCAACACTACTTTATCCAGCGCAAATGTCATCGTCTGGTTCACTTACTGCCAGTAAAGGCGATCCATCGGGCGTATTTGGTGGCTTCTCGGCGCCAGTGTGATGCCACGAGCAGTCCACAGGTGACTGTGAGGGAGATGATGCCCATGATGATGAAGAACAGTGTGGTGACCCACTCCGGGGGCAGCCGGGGGGGGATACAGGTCCGGTCTCGCCCGTGGATGGTCTGACACTGTCGGACCAGACCGACTGTGAGGGCACCTGCAGAGAGATGACATATTAACATGTCAGTTTCATTCTGTTGTATTATTAAATCTAGTTTTAAATCATTATGGACGAGCAAAGACCCTTCATATTAGGGTTAGTGAAAACACATTAAAACCTCAGCATCACTTAATACAAGAGAAATTGATGTCATTTCTGCTCCATAGGGCAAATGTCAAAAGAATAGGAGGGAAAGTTAAACTGCTTGAGGCGAACTTTTTGAGCATGCGATGCCAATTTCATATTTCACACCACAGTATGCCTACAGGCTGAATACAAAAGGAGAAACACACAAGAATTCAAGAGCAACCAAAGATTCAAGGTCTCATACTGAGCAGTAAAGCTGTGACAGTAGCGTGGCAGCTCAGAGGAACAAGTGACAGAAGAGAGAAGAGAGAGAAGTCCCTTTAATTTGTCACCAATTCAGTGCTGGCGAGGATCTGGGGAACTGCTCTCTCTGCACCGGTGGGCTCAATTATTCCAGTGAGCGGCCAATATATTTTCTTGACAAGAGCAAGCGAGGAATAAATCAATCCTGCCAATTACTGAATCCGTCCCACGCAGGTATGACAGTGTAAAGGACACAAGAAGATGCCATTATATCAGACAAACTTGCAGCGACTTCTGAAGCTCAGTGTCTTCATTGGCTATGAGCTTTGAATGTCTAAAGATGCGCATTGACTGTGCCCATCCGTCATCGATCAGACAAGGAGGCAAATGGACCGGTGTCTCCCTGTGAATCATGAGCAGAGCTCTGCTAAAGCGTGTGTGTCAAGGCCATACAGAGCGGGAACATGCGGCCTATCTGGAGAGACGTCATTCTATTAGAAAACGTCCTGAAGGGGGAATTTCTACCCGAGTAAGCAGAACAGCGTCGCATCACTCAGGCCTCTGCTGATCCTAGGTCTCGGGCGATGAAAGGAAAAATATAATGATGGACTAGTGAGGATGTGAGGTGTTGATTTGAGAAATAAAAGAGGCTTAAGCACAATTGAATGATGTATATTATTATGTTTTCGGATGAGCTGTGCTGAATGCCAATGCTCTGGTACAAATATCAGAAAGATGTTGGACTGTGTTTGGAGAGGCAACGACACTACATGAAAAAAATGCAGCTCCATCCGTCATTTTAAGAAGACACTTGGTACCTACACTTGAGGATCTGAAGCAACACTGAAAACACACTATACATGTCATATTGATTATTAATACCACACTTGAAGAACATACTTAAAGTTATTGTAACACATTTCTACTTCAAAAGGTGCCTTTGGAGTGTTCCCGTAAACAAATAAAGTTAATGTGTACTTTTGGTCATTCCTCATTAAAGATAAATAAATTGCAAAGTGTACATTTCAAGTATTTTATATCCTGTATTTTTAACATCCATGTTAACTTGCTAGCGGTCTGTTTCTTCCCTGTTTTGCCTGCATATCGTGGCTCATTAGATTCACCTGTCAAAGACCATTGGCGTGTTCATCCGACCGGGCATGCACACACGTGGATAAACAACTCCATAGTACCACAAAAGGTCAAAATCTCCACAGGGAAGCTGTAAATAAACTTTGTCCTTCTAGTAACTGCCAAAGATATACTAAGCTAACTCTGGCTAAGCTAACTCTAAAGCAAGGCTGTCTTCTCAGAGAATGTATTTCCTCTAAATGTTTGATGCATAGTCTGAAAGAAGAAAAATGATCTAGTGGTAAACACTCTGTTACTGACCACAATATAACCCATTGACTGAAAGGCAGTCTGTGTGGGCGACATCAAAAAAGTTCAAAAGGGGCTCAGCAGGTGGGCGGACGTTTGCATGAGACAAGCAACTACAGAAGGTCAGGCACGTTACTTGCTTTGTCTGGCAACATTTCAGATAACCCGCCTTCTGCTATAACCCTTTCTATATAACGTATCAAGCTGCTAATAACCCCATTATGTCCAAAGCACTTTCGTACAAACAGAATAACAAAGCCTGTGGGAAAGTTTTCTTGTTCCCAGTGGGTGTGGTCGTGTTTTGCAGGCAGTCCAGAGGAAATCCTGTCTCTTTCATAACACCCGGTGAAAGAACTGCTTTTACAGTAACAGCCCACACACACAATGCAAAGGTTCAAAAGAAACACCTTAGGAGTAGATGTTGAAGTAAGAGTAAGCTATATATGGAGCTGCAGAACAGAGGTCTTTACATTTACTCTACAGCAGGAACACCAACCCTTCACACCATTCACAGTCAGCGCAGGGCTGTCGTTGATACACATAACAATTCATTCATTTTAAATTCTAAATGTATATTATAGTAACTGATGTTTCACTGGGGACAGTTACAAATAAAGCAGATGTTCTCCATCTATGCTTTTATCGTATCGTTTGCATCATTGCTGTGGCAATTTTCTATCTCACTGCGCAGAACACTTATGCCATAACAGTAAAAAGAAAAAGATGGAGGTCATGGCTCATGACTAAAGTGGCAACTCAATAGCTCTCAGGCTTTTTCCTGAGTACAGAGTAACCTTGAACAAAAGAAAGAACGAGAGGTGAGAGAGGTAAAGGAAGCAGAGACTGCGGCTGGGAACAGAAGAACATGAAGCAAAGGTTTGAACGCTGCAGTTAATGGCACCAGTTTATGGCCATTTTCTCTGGATCCTCTGGCCTCCTGCTGTTTCACTGGCTCTCTGTGGAATTCCTGCCTTACAACAGGCAGGCACGCTATGGTACAGGGATACAGGTAAACAACTCATGAGCAGGCAACAGCTCTTGTGAAAGTCTGTCGGACTCAAACAGCAACAGTGTGTTTGTTATACATGTTTATTTTAAGATGGGAGTCTGCTTTTCAGCTGACACACAAAACCTTACAGACTGGGTTGTGTAAGCCAAGACATTAGGATAGATTAAAGGAATAGTTTGACATTTTTATGATGAATGTATATTTTTTTGCTGGCTCACCAATCTCAGTTATGTCCAATACAAATTAAAATCAACCTAGTTTAGCACAAAGACTGGAACCAGCTAACCTGGCTCTTTCTGAGCGTAACAAACCGACCAACCAGCACCTTTAAAAATCACAAAATAAGACATATCTGTTTTCTCAGGAAATAATGTGCCGGATTACTTCCTGATTGGGACCAGTCACTTACTGGAGTCTCTGCTGGTTGTCTGGAAGTGATATTGTTCTTAACAAGGCGTTGGCGCATCTCTAGAATAATGACCATTTCCAAACACACTACATTCGCTTTTTTTGCTGTTGGCCAACATGCACATCTGCAGGTTCAACGTTAAGGTGAACTCTGACTGACAAGCCCACCATTACAGAGACACCACCATTACAGGAGACAGTACATGACCTCATCTGGTACATGGGCTTTAATTGAAGTAAACTGGAGACAGAGCAAGTGACACTATACATTGTGCCTGCTAGAAAAAGCAAAACTGGATTGTCTTTAGCTTAAAAACACATATCTTATTGTTTTCTTCTACTCTCACATGTAGAAATGAATGGGCCCATACTATATTTCGAGCCCTGCTCATTTGCTCGCCCCCATTGTGCCCTGCAGTCAGGTCAGCTATGATCAAAATCCTCATCTCACCATGTCTCGGTCCGAATGAGAGGAAATGAGGTCCGTGTCTGCTCATCTTCAGCATGATGATGCTGTCATTAGCGGAGTATAGGGGGGGTGCTTTTTAAAAGCTCTAGAGGGATGAGTCAAACAGGCCTCTGAACTGTGGTGGGCGGCAAGTAGGCAAGTTAAAGCAGCCAACAGCTGCGTCTTCTGCCAATGCTGCTGGAGGCTGTTACAGCGCCCACTTGCATTGTTGGCACACTGGAACACAGATGCTGTGAACGGCAAAAGCTTCCATACAAAACATGTTAGACGAACCCACGAGAGAATAGCATTCACTCAACCTAAGTGTTTAATGATAAATCTAAAATAATCGAATCTACAACCTGCAGCGCTGATGTGAAAGAAAAAAGAGTGAGTAAAGAGTTGGAGTGCCTCAACCTACAGGAAACATCAGTATTGGCCTAGCTTCTGCAATTTGGGCCATCTGCAGGCATGTGTTAAAAAACGTATTAAAGCTGCAGTTTTCTGTGTGTGCGCAAGTTCAAGGCTTTCCATCTAACACACAAAACTACATTTGAGAACAGTCACATTTGCGGTTCGGAACCAATGCTGATGTTTTTGTCCTTTCTTGTTGGTGACCAAGGTTGGAAATAAGTGTAGAAGTGTAACCACTGACGATCTGGATATTAATGGCTGGGCCTGATTCAGTTGCTTTGCATCAATGCCACTGTGTGTGTTCTAAAGAGAAATCTAAAATAACACCATTTAATATCCATCCATCCATCCATCTTCTCCCGCTTATCCGTGGTCGGATGGCGGGGGTAGCAGTTCCAGCAGAGAGCCCCAAACTTTCTTTTCCCTGGCCACATCAACCAGCTCTGACTGGGGGATCCCAAGGCGCTCCCAGGCCACCGAAGAGATATAATCCCTCCACCTGGTCCTAGGTCTACCCCTTGGTCTCTTCCCAGCTGGACGTGCCTGGAACACCTCCCTAGGGAGGCGCCCAGGTGGCATCCTAACTAGGTGCCCGACCCACCTAGTCACTCTTTCACGTGTACGCGTCCTTCCTCAACACTCGTATCGTGACGACATGAGTTGTGTTTTCTGGGGGGGGGGGGGATCGTATATAGGTACGTGCACGGAGTGAAGTCACACTGATAAGGAGCCCGACATTGTCGACTTCAACTCAAAGGACCGCTCGAAGTCCTGTTCGTGACAACGACAATCACAGTCCCGACAGTGGGTTGACGGGAGGACGTCTATGAACCCGTAGTCTACTACAGGAGGACTCAGGGACCTTTTGGTCCCGACTTGGTTTGCAAAAAGTTTTTTATAATAATAGACGGTAACTTCTAATTTAATTTGAAACAGAATAAAATCGCTCATAGTGATACCTAAAGTGACATGGTCCTTGACCTTATCGACTGGTGATGAATACTGACATAAAAGTATGTGCATAAAAATTCTCGTAACATGTACCGTCAGCGTTATTAACCTGAAGGAAAGGTAATACAACTAAATGGAAGTGACCTGAAACACAAATCGGGAGGGGTACTAGGGGTACAATTTCCCGAGTTGGAAGAAGGTTGTATTTGATCCTTGTGAATTTTCGAGGTATGAATCGGATTTCCCATATAGGAAACGTTTCGGAAAAAAAAACATGTCACACGACGACTATTTTGTCTATATGACAACTATCTCTAGCATTCGGAGCACTATGCACTGTCATTTTACGGTGGGAAAATTTCGTGCACAAAAAGTTTATTTGCTTTACGAAAACTCCGTAAGAGAAAAGTAGTTCCCGATATTATTAGAGGTTGGTGTCTAACAACGGGAATCTCACTGCAAGCCATTATGAACACACTATTACTTGTCGTGCAAATAAAAGGTGATTCAATTGATTCCGCGTCTCGAGGTTAACGACGATGTCCAACGACAACCTCTGCCCAGACTAACACGGGTTTTTTGAGCCGTAAAGTTACTATGACAAACTCAATCAACGATCTCAATATTCAGATACAAATCGTTTGTATATTGTTGTTGATGTACATTCTGATATGTAACATGTCAAATATGTTTTATTGTAACATTTTTACGCACTTTTTTGATTTTTCCGGGTCCTTGTCATAACACTAATGTTAATTAACCCTCCTATAATTTACCACTGCTTTTCCCTCCGACTCGGTCTTCCCGTTTCGAGAGGACAGATGGCCCGGAAAAGCAAGGATGGGAGCTGGATACCAGTAACTTCCTACCAGTACTGGCTCTTCTTCTCTAACGCCCATGTTCGCCTGGCTCTACCCAAAAGAGGGCGTCCCAACGACCAACAGAGGGGTCCCTATTCCAACTCTTCAAGCCAGTAGTGCCCTCCCTGGCCTCAACTTGGCGAGGAGGAAGCGCAGCTTTCC